>NC_041402.2:46338343-46393343 GCF_900747795.2 Erpetoichthys calabaricus | reverse complement strand
GTTGGAATATGATCAAGCCGTCGAAGCTTACTGTTGAGAATGCCATTTTTCTTCTGTACAACTTTACGTTGCAATCTTTTGTAGGTCTATGAACTTAATTTATGCCTGTATGCGTCAGTCGCTTCATATTCTTTTCGTACCTTATCAATTGTGTAATGTGTTTTTTGAACAGGTTTGATTCATCGAAGTGATCACTCGTGCTGTGTTCAGTCAGTCACTTGCTCGCTTCTTATTGTTTCGCTGCCTTCTCAATTGTGTAATGAATGTTTTCTTCAGCGCTCTTTGTGTCTGTTCCTTGTTTTCAGTTCACGTGATTACGTAGGAGGTGTGATGACGCGATACGCGACTCCGCCTCCCACGGCCATCGAGCTGCACTCCATTACAGTATATGGACAAAAAAGAGGTTCCAGTTATGACTATTACATGTACAATTTCGAAATGAAACCTGCCTAACTTTTGTAAGTAAGCTGTAAGGAATGAGCCTGCCAAATTTCAGCCTTCCACCTACACGGGAAGTTGGAGAATTAGTGATGAGTGAGTCAGTGAGGGCTTTGCCTTTTATTAGTATAGATGAGAGATGATTGGTATATTAGCCTTTACATTAAATAAACTGGAGTAATAAACTGGAAAAAAGAGTAATTGGATAAGTCATCCTGTGTAAATAGACAAATGGCAAGAAAAGCTACTTAAAGGAATTCATATCTTTCTTTGTCCTTTAAATTAAACATACCACTTGCGTTTGCACAGCGTGCTTGTTTAAAATGCAGCAGCTTACACTTATTTGGAGGGGGAAAAGACTAATTTGAAATTGCTTCTTAGTAAACAATAGGCTTTTTTCAAATTTGTAATGTTTTATTTGTTGCTCGGTATTATACAGCTTGAGTTTTGATATGAAACAAGTACTACATAATTTAATTGGTAATCCATACATTGCACCTCAAGAATTATGACTATCTAGTTGATACACTGAAGAAAAAAAACACACCGGTATAAAGTAAATGTATTTTTAACACTAGAATTACCAAAGCCTATGAAAGCACATACAGTGTATCCGGAAAGTATTCACAGCGCATCACTTTTTCCACATTTGTTATTAGGGATGCACCGATACCGAAACGGGTATCTGGTATCGGCCTCGATACCACATTTTCTAAAGTACTCGTACTCGTTAAAATTCCCCCGATACCGGGGACCGATACCACGGTCTGAGAAATGTCTATGTTTGAGCGGCGTGTAAGGGGTTAATCACAGGCGCCGAGTGCCCGCCCCCAGGCCCCGGCTACAGCTCAGAGCGGGGAGAAGGCGATGCGAGACATGTCAGCCATGTGGAACTATTTCAAAGTGAATGAAGACGACAAAACAAAGGCGGACTGCAAATTGTGCTCAACGAAATTGTCCAGAGGAGGCTGAAAAGGTAGCGCATTTAACACAAGTAATTTAATCAAGCACCTAAAATCCCAACACGACAACGAGTACAAAGAGTTTACCCACGCTTCTAAACCAACACAACCCACGCTGCAGCAAACTCTTGCAAGACGAGAGAAAATGTCCAGAGACAATCCACGTGCTGTGAAAATAACACAGGCAATTATCGAGTACATTGTATTGAGTGACCAGCCACTCTCGGAGGTAGAAAATGTGGGATTCCTGCGTCTCCTCCATGTTCTGGAGCCCAGATATGATGTCCCAAGCCGCCGCTACATGACTGACACGGAGCTGCCTAAACTACACGACTCCGTGAAAAAACATATCCACAGCCTACTGCAAGCCTCCTCTGCGTTTAGTTTCACCACGGATATTTGGACAAGCAGTGTTAGCCCCGTGTCGCTAATTAGCCTAACCTCCCAGTGGATAGACGAGAGTTTCTTGTTTTTTTTGTTAAATTATATGACTAAAGCTGTTACCTGTAAATTTTAAATCATGTTTTTATTAAGTACTTGGTATCGGCAAGTACTCGGTATCGGCGAGTACTGAAATGCAAGTACTCGTACTCGTTTTCCAAAAAAGTGGTATCGGTGCATCCCTATTTGTTATGTTACAGCCTTATTCCAAAGTGGATTAATTTTTTTCCTCAGAATTCTACACACAACACCCCATAATGAGAATGTGAAAAAGTTTACTTGAGGTTTTTGCAAATTTATTAAAAATAAAAAACTGAGAAATCACATGTACATACAGTAAGTATTTACAGCCTTTGCTCAATACTTTGTCGATGCAACTTTTGCAGCAATTACAGCCTCAAGTCTTTTTGAGTATGATGCCACAAGCTTGGCACACCTATCCTTGGCCAGTTTCGCCCATTCCTCTTTGCAGCACCTCTCAAGCTCTATCAGGTTGGATGGGAAGCGTCGGTGCGCAGCCATTTTAAGATCTCTCCATAGATGTTCAATCGGATTCAAGTCTAGGCTCTGACTGGGCCACTCAAGGACATTCACAGAGTTGTCCTGAAGCCACTCCTTTGATATCTTGGCTGCGTGCTTAGGGTCATTGTCCTGCTGAAAGATGAACCGTCGCCCCAGTCTGACGTCAAGAGCGCTCTGGAGCAGGTTTTCATCCAGGATGTCTCTGTACATTGCTGCAGTCAGCTTTCCCTTTATCCAGACTAGTCTCCCAGTTCCTGCCGCTGAAAAACATCCCCACAGCATGATGCTGCAACCACCATGCTTCACTGTAGGGATGGATTGGCCTGGTGATGAACGGTGCCTGGTTTCCTCAAAACGTGACGCCTGGGATTCACACCAGAGAGTTCAATCTTTGTCTCATCAGACCAGAGAATTTTCTTTCTCATTGTCTGAGAGTCCTTCAGGTGCCTTTGGGCAAACTCCAGGTGGGCTGCCATGTGCCTTTTACTAAGGAGTGGCTTCCGTCTGGCCACTCTACCATACAGGCCTGATTGGTGGATTGGAACTGGAACTGGAAGGTCCTCCTCTCTCCACAGAGGAGCTCTGACAGAGTGACCATCGGGTTCTTGGGAATTGAAGATGGCGCCGACTGGTGTGGCTGGCCGTCTGCTCATCTCTCTAGTCTATGTTTTAACTTTGTTTTTATGTTTTAGTTTATCCCAACGGCTACTGTCCTATGATCGTGAGTCTTTACTAAACATATTTTGTCGCTTGCATTCCTCTCAATTTTCATCTCCTGATTGGATTTTTTGTGAAACTCCACCTTTCTTTTATTCATCTCCTGACTTCTTCACCTGGACGCCGGTGTTCACCTGTATCAGTGAGTTGAATGCCCCTCTGAGACGCAAATGCACCCGCCGCCGTTGCGGGAAAAGAGCCGGTATTGCTGTTAAACAACGCCAACTCAAGTCCCAGAGCTTTGATTCCCGATGCCTGCGAGTCATCTATGACCCATCTTCTCCTGCTCAGCACTCCATCACTGGTTCATGGGTGCTGGACACCGGATTTAATTTCTCCATTTCAAGACAGCATCACTTTTCCTCAGCCTGCAATCGAGTAGTAAACACTGCTAATTCTCCGCATGCTCACCCGAGCTCTTCTACCTCTATCAAGGCTGCTCTCTTGAACGTGAGATCAGTGTCTAATAAAACTTTTATTCCTCAAGACTGTATTACCTCAAATAATCTAGATTGCTTCTTCATCATTGAGACATGGATTTTAAATGGTGACTCTTATTGTTTTAATGACATTACACCACCAGGTTATTCATTTTTAAACTCCCCTCGCCTGACTCGTCGGGGTGGGGGGTGGAGCATTGCCACTATTTTTAAAAGTATGTTCTTGTGTCGGAGACTTACAAGGGGTCCGTTTAGCAGCTTTGAACTTCAACTTTTCGAAGTGTGCAGCTCCCCTTGTCTGCTGTTTGCCGTGGTTTATGGACCTCCTGTAATTAATGATACTTTCATCTCTGAATTCTCTGATCTCCTGCGGTGGGTTGGCACCCTGCCTGGGATTGGTTCCTGCCTTGTGCCCTGTGTTGACTGGGATTGGCTCCAGCAGACCCCCGTGACCCTGTGTTCGGATTCAGCGGGTTGAAAAATGGATGGATGGATGGATTCTCTGATCTCCTGGCTGATATTACCCTTTTTCATGACAAAGCACAGTGGAACCTCGGTTCACAACCATAATTCGTTCCAAAACTCTGGTCCTAAACTGATTTGGTCGTGAACTGAAGCAATTTCCCCCATAGGATTGTATGTAAATACAATTAATCCGTTCCAGACCATACGAACTGTATGTAAATATATATATATTTTTTAAGTTTTTAAGCACAAATATAGTTAACTAGCAAAATACCCGCGCTTCGCAGCGGAGAAGTAGTGTGTTAAAGAGGTTATGAAAAAGTAAAGGAAACATTTTAAAAATAACGTAACATGATTGTCAATGTAATTGTGTTGTCATTGTTATGAGTGTTGCTGTCATATATATACACATATACACACACATATACACACATATACAGATATATTATATATACATATACACATATATTTTTTATATATATATATATATATATATATATATATATATACACATACATACATACATATACACATACATACATACATACATATACACACATAGATGCACTTACAATAACATAGAAATCAATATAAACAACATTAACATCATTATCATATGAGAATATGAAGTAATATATAAGAAGCACATTTCATATAAATATAAATTATTAAACAGTAAAATCTTCTTCTATAATTTGCTACCGTGGCTTTTCGTTGGTCTGTCCAGGATTTTAAATCACATGTAGCTTGCAAACCGTTTCACGTATTGACTTGAAATGTGGTACACATATAATACGTCACGTCTGCTATCCGCTTTATGGGTGATGATTGTATTACTCTTTTTATGTTTATTTTATTTTAGAATCAACTCCTATCTGCGCACACCAGGGCGGCCGTGGGCAGATGCGTATGGTGTATTCACTCCATGTTATCGTGCATTGCGCTGTCACTGGTATTTTGATAAAAGAATTTGAACAATATATAAGAAGCGTATAAATTATTAAACAGTAAAACATTAACATTTAAGAAGTAAAGTTACATTGAGTACTACTGCAGTGCCTTCGGGTATACCTCATTTTTTCTTTGCCCATTACATGCTTAAACGTATACATTTTTTGGTGTACCTACCCGAGAACACGCGACATATAACCGACCGTGGGAGAAGCATGGATTTTAAACACGCGTTGAGTTCATCTGCTGGTCTCCCTCGTGAAATAACTGGTAATGTTTGACTAAAATCTACAGCGAGTAAAACGACATTACCTCCTTTTTTTTTTTTACGATCTCTGAGATCTTGCTTTTTTCGGTTCAAGGCTTCATAAGCTCTTTTATGTTCCATGGTGTACTTAATAAGTACTAATTATCCCAAACCATCATCTTTGAATGTTGCAAGACTTTCGCCTTGTATGTAGATCGGGGTAATTACATTCATTGCATTCCTAGTCTGAATCACAATCTGATTGTATGGGTGGTTACCTGGCACTGTAGGGTTGCCACCCGTCCTTTAAAATACGGAATCGTGCCGCGTTTGAGAATGAAAGTGCCGCGTTTGAGAATGAAATTGCGCGTCCCGTTTTGAATCAATACTGGACGGGATTTATCCCGTATTTTTTTTATCATTTTTTTTTTAAAGCAGCGTCTCATGCAAATCATCCCACACGCATTTTATGAAGATGCCTCCTTTCCTAGTTTTGATTGGGTAATACTTGATGTCATCGTTAGTTTGATTGGTGTTTTTAACTGTCCAGTGAGGAGGGCGTGTCTTTTAAGTACAGTCTGCAAAGTGTTGGCACTGAGATATGGCGTCAGCGCCATAGTTGAAGCCCCTAACGTTGCGGTCAGCAAGTCGGCTAACATCCGCCATGTGCCGTCTTTCAGTTGCGAGAAGCAGATCATAGAATGGTTGAAACTGTTGCCCCTAACGTTGCGCCACGGCGTGTGGTTCGTTTATACCTCGTGTCTTCTCATTAAACTTTTATCTCGCGAATATGTTATTGCAATCCACAGCGGGAGCGTTTCTATAAACTTAATTTAAACTTACGTTTTACACCGTGCTTTCTTTCCCTTATGAACATGCTTGTATGCTTAACTCGCTCCGTTCTCAATTGTTTAATTAATTTTTTGCTCTTCGCTGTTTGCGGCTGTTCCTCCATTTCCCCCTACTTCGTTCTTTTATCTCGCGAATATGTTATTGCAATCCTTAACGGGAGCGTTTCAATAAACTGATTGAAAATAGTTTTGCATTTACCTTTTTAGTAAAAGGTGAGCTTTTAAGCCTGAGAAATCACCCTGTAAATGCACACGTTTAATTGGACATGTGTTAATATGTATGGTTACACAGTATTAAAAGACAGTGAACAACGTCAGTTACCTTTGTTCCCGCGTTTGATAAAAGGTGAGCTTTTAAGCCTGAGAAATCACCCCGTAAATGCACACGTTTAATTGCACGTGTTAATATGTATGCTTACACAGTATTAAAAGACAGTCAAAAATTAACGTCATTTACCTTCGTTCCCGCGTGTGACTCGTGCTGTAAATGTCTTCCTTGTTTTTAGTTCACGTGATTACGTAGGAGGCGTGATGACGCGATACGTGACTCCGCCTCCTCCATTACAGTGTATGGACAAAAAATATGTTCCAGTTATGACCATTACGCTTTGAATTTCGAAATGAAACCTGCCTAACTTTTGTAAGTAAGCTGTAAGGAATGAGCCTGCCAAATTTCAGCCTTCCACCTACACGGGAAGTTGGAGAATTAGTGATGAGTGAGTCAGTCAGTCAGTCAGTCAGTCAGTGAGGGCTTTGCCTTTTATTATTATAGATTAAACCATAGAATGCACAGCGTAATAGTAAACTAAATGTAAAAACATTGAATAACACTGAGAAAATCTTGAACAACAGAGAAAACTAACACTGCAATAGTTCTCGCTATAGCGCTACCAATTGCTGGCGCTAAACATTTTTTTAATGAGTTTTAAGCACAGGGTGTGCGTCTCTCTCTCTCTCGTGCTGCCTGTGTGTGTACGTCTCTCTCTCATGCTGCCTGTGTGTGTGTGTGTGTGTGTGTGTGTGTGCGCGCGCGCGCGCGCGGCTCTCTCTCATTTTGCCTGTGTGTGCTCTGTCTCTCTCGCACTGCCTGTGTGTGTGCTGCCTGTGTGCGCGCGAGGCTCTCACTCTCGCGCTGCCTGTGTGCGCGCGAGGCTCTCACTCTCGCGCTGCCTGTGTGTGCGCGCGAGGCTCTCACTCTCGCGCTGCCTGTGTGTGCGCGCGAGGCTCTCACTCTCGCGCTGCCTGTGTGTGCGCGCGAGGCTCTCACTCTCGCGCTGCCTGTGTGCGCGCGCGAGAGGCTCTCTCTCTCGCGCTGCCTGTGTGTGTGTGTCGCGCACTCTCTCGCTCGCTGCACAGGAATTGCACAGGGAGAGTCTGAACATGTAGAAACCGAAAGGGAAACTGGCTTGTTCGTATACAGAGTGTGTGGTCGTGAACCGAGGCAAAAGTTTGGCGAACCTTTTGGTCGTAAACCGATTTGCACGTGTACCGAGACGTTCGTGAACCGAGGTTCCACTGTATTTTTTTGTTGTCAACGACTTTTTATCACTATTGAACTCATTTGATTTTATACAGCATATTAATACGCCAACTCACTGTCTCGGTCACACTCTTGATCTCGTTCTTACTCGTGGTATTTCAGTGAATAATATTGATTTATGTGATGTTTCTTTTACTGATCACTTTTCTGTAATGATGGATCTGAATTTTACTGTTGATGTCCCGGCAAATAGCTGTCCCCCATGCTGCTCGCGCTTTTTAAATTCTTCTATTATATCTGATTTTAAAACCATTTTCTCTAGTCTTTATGTGCATGACCAAAATAATGGTATCGATGATTCTGTCGTAAAATTAAATTTTTCCTGTAAAACGGTTTTGGACTCAATTGCTCCGCCCAAGATATGTGGTAATAAGGGTAGACCTGCTCCCTGGCTAAATGAAAATACACGATCACTGCGCCGCACCTGTCGAACTGCTGAATGGCGTTGGAAAAAAGATGGACTGATCGACTCTAAACAGATTTTTAGGACTTCTCTTTTCAATTTCCAGGCTGAAGTTAAGATAACGAAACAAAACCTCTTTGCCGATTTAGTGTCCCGTCACTCCTAGGGTAAAGAATCCTAGGGTCTTATTTAATTCAATTAATGCTGCCATTCACCCTCACTCTGCGATGAGATTAAATAGCATTGTTCATTCATGTGACCAGTTTCTATCATTCTTTGTCAGCAAAATCGATACTATCCACCGTGGCATTGTTCAAACGGGCTATGAACTTCTTACTGTTAATGACATTGTCTTAGAATCCTTTGGTCTAGTCTCACTTTCACAGCTAAAAAGAACTATTGACACCCTTAAACCAGCCCCCAGTCCTCTGGATATTGTACCACCACGTCTCTAAGTGGAAGCCTTTGATATGTTGGGCCCACCCTTATTAGCCATTATCAATGATTCTATTAGTTCGGGTGTTGTGCTCTCATTTTTTTAAACATGCTGCAGTCCGTCCCCATCTAAAAAAGGCAGAATTAGATCCTGGAGTTTTAGCCAACTTTCGTCCAATTTCCCAACTGCCATTTCTGGCTAAAATTCTAGAAAGAATCCTCTTTAATAAAATCCCTTTGTGCGTCCAGGTGTCCATGTGTGTGTGTCTTCTGGTGAAGTGCGCATGCGCGGGGCACGGTACGATGCGCGATATTACTGTCAGAGGCGTTTTACGGAAATACAAACCAGTATTACTGCGAGAGGAAATTAAAGGTAACACAATACAGTGACGCATATTACAGCCACATAACAAGCCAGTATTACTGTCAGAGGAGATTAAAGGCATATTACCGACGCGCACGCGTGTATTACCGCCAGAGAAAATTAAAGGTATATTACAGGCGTACAAGCCAGCGGACGTACAAGACAGTATTACTGTCACAGAAAATTAAAGACACACAATACACGGCGACAGCCCATGAAGAATGGTCAGCTCAGCAAGTAAACATCAACAAAAGAAAGGCTGAAAGAAAGAAAAATACGACCAACAAAAAGAATGAGGTCAAAGTCCCTTGCCATTTAATATAGACTGTTCCTACTAATGTTTATGCACTACTGTTCTAGTGCCCGCTATTGTAACGGGCTAAATGACTAGTTATTTATAATCAATTGGTTGATCGCCTTAACTCCAGTAATTTATTGGAGATCTACCAATCTGGCTTTAGGTGTTATCATAGTGTTGAAACGGCACTCCTGAAAGTGCTCAACGACATCTCTTATTACTGACTCAGGTGATGCGGCAGTCCTTCTCCTCCTTGACCTGTCTGCTGCCTTTGACACTATTGACCATGAGATATTGCTGTTGCGGCTTCAATATCTTGTTGGGCTTAAAGGGCCTGCTCTTAACTGGTTCAGGTCATATTTAACTGGTAGACACTTTTCAGTGACTTTTAATTCCTCTTCTTCATCTACTGCTCCTCTTAAATATGGTGTTCCTCAGGGATCCATTTTGGGTCCTATTTTATTCTCTATATACCTTCACCCTATTGGAGCAATTTTTAGGAAATTTAACATTTCTTTTCACTGCTATGCTGATGATACTCAGGTTTATATTCCTGTCTGCAACTCTACAACAAATCAACTCCACAACTGTGTGTCTGAACTAAGATCCTGGATGGCTAATAATTTTCTTGATCTGAATCAAAATAAAACGGCGGTGCTTATAGTGGGTCTGTCAGCTAAAACCCAAATTGGTCTTGGACTTCTCAGCTCTTTCCCTGTCTTTTACAAACCTCAAGTCCGCAATCTGGGTGATACCTTTGATAGTAACCTCTTTTGAGAAACAAGTAAATTCTGTAGTCAAGAGTTGATTTTTCCAACTTCGTCTATTAGGTAAGATAAAGTCTTTTTTATCTTCTAGGGATCTTGAGATAGCTACTCGTACGTTTATTTTTTTCTCGCCTCGATTACTGCAACTCTCTGTATTCTGGGATTAACAAATCCCTGATACACAGGTTACAGTTAGTCCAAAATGCTCTCGCTCGCTTTCTGGTTGAGGCAAGAAAGTATGACTCTGTTTCACCTATTTTAGCTTCTTTACACTGGCTGCCTGTAAGTTTTCGAATTGATTTTAAAATCTTGCTGCTAGTTTTTAAATCTTTACATGGGCTTGCTCCTGCCTATTTATCTGAACTGTGTGTTTTACATCAGCCATCTAGAGTGCTTGGATCTTCTGGTCAGCTGTCTGTTGTTGTCCCTCGTACCAAGTGTAAAACCAAGGGGGACAGGGCTTTTGCAGCTGCTGCGCCTCGCCTGTGGAACTCTTTACCTCATCATATAAATGAGTCATTTACAATTGAACTGTTCAAAACAAGATTAAAGACTCATTTCTATTCACTTGCATTCCGTGACCTTCAGTAATACTGATGGTTTCCTCTTTGTGATTATATAACATTGCTTCTCTTTTATGTATATAACATTACTTCTATTTATTATGTATTTTATTTTATGTTCATATATTTTATTTCTATTCATGTTTTATGTTTTGTTTTTCTTTTATTCCATTATTGTAAAGCACTTTGGCCACGGCATTATTTTGTTGTTTTAAATGTGCTATATAAATAAATTGACATTGACACCTCCCTGACTAAGGCCCTTCTCCCCCGATCGCTGATGATCAGGGGAAACAGGATGCATCTGAGCTCAATTTTGAGCTTCATGGCAAAGGCTGTGAATACTTATGTACATGTGCTTTCTCAATTTTTTTTTATTTTTAATATATTTACTAAAACCTCAAGTAAACTTTTTTCACGTTGTCATTATGGGGTGTTGTGTGTAGAATTCTGAGGAAAAAAATGAATTTAATCCATTTTGAAATAAGGCTGTAACGTAACAAAATGTGGAAAAAGTGATGCGCTGTGAATACTTCCCGGATGCACTGTACACTGTCCAGATCTTAACACTAGTGTGGAGAGTCGTTCACGTACTGAAGTCTCTATAGCTGCAGGTGGAAGCTGCCGTCTTTGTACTTTGTATATAAAAGTCAGATCGAATGTTATTTACCTTGATTTGAGGTCTGGCTTCATCCAAACATTTGTTTTATATAAAAGCCAGATCATGTGTTATTTACCTTGATTTATTTACTTCCTACAGCGTAAAGTCACAAGTGGACTTCAGAGCTTCCTGTGCTTGATCAACACGGGCACACTGACACAGTACATGTGTACTGAAGTGACTTTAGCAGCAGATGGAAGCTGCTGTTGCACCCTACGCAACTGTGTTTGATCTTATTCAGGAAAATATTGGGAGAAAGTCTTTCGAAGACTAAGGTCGTAATGCGTTTGAAACATTTCTGGACAAAGGCAGAACCGTAACAACAGTTGCGTGCAGCTTTCACCCGCAGCTAAAGTCACTTTAGTACTCATGTACTGTCAGCATTCAATTGGGAAAGTTAAAGTTCCAAAAGTGGCATTTGACTAGTCTATTTTTGAATATTCTCTCAAATCTGGTTACTGATGCAAAAGTTACAGAAATAAGTGATTCTTTGATAAAACATTTTTAAAGCTTGTTATAAAAACGGCCTTAACCCCTTAACCGCCCTCTGCCGGATATATCCGGCACCGTTGTTTTATTGCTAACGCCATACTGCCGGAATTATCCGGCACATTTGCCTGTGGTTATATGAATGCCTGGCAAGTAGTATAACTGACGGTTTGGCGTGGGTATTATTACTACGTTGTATTTCGACAAGTCTGTGGTTGTTTTGGCCGGTCATGTGACGTGATTCGCATGTAACAGCTGTGAATATGACGAAACGTAAACTGACTTCAAGTGAGGCTTTGCAGCCGATTTTGGACAGTTCTGATCATGATTGTAGCAGTTCTGAAGAAGATTTTAGCGACAATGATGAGCAGCAACGTGCGCTGCATGATACTGTGAATGAAGACGCATCGGATGACGGCGCTGAGTGGGTGTATCCCCAGCATCTCAGCTGGGCTGCTGCCCGTGGTGAACTACCTTTTCTGCATTCGTTTGAGGGAACGTGTGGCTTTATTGTTGATGTAAACAATTACACTGCTGAGCAGTTTTATGAGCTGTTTGTGTCACCTGATTTGATCAGACATTTTGTTCATCAGACAAATCTGTATGCAGCACAGTTTATTGAGAAAAATCCCAATTTACCTCCACATTCCCGTGTTCGTGCTTGGGTAGACACTGATGAAAACGAAATGAAAAAATTCATTGGGATTTTGATGTTGATGGGAATAATCAGAAAACCAGATATTGAGATGTACTGGTCTACAGATCCTATGTATGCAACACCTATTTTTGCAGCTGTCATGACACGTAACCGATTCTCTTTGCTGCTGAAATTCTTTCATTTGAATGACAACAGAAACGAGCCAGATAAGAAAGGTCCAAACCGCGACCACTTGTTCAAGCTACGTCCTTTGATTGATCATTTATTTGAAGCATTTCAGTTGCCCTACATGCCAGGACCGTCAGTTGCAGTTGATGAAAGTTTATTGTCATGGAAGGGCCGCTTACAGTTTCGACAGTATCTACCATTGAAAAGGGCACGGTTTGGTATCAAGATGTTTTGCTTAGCTGAGAATTCAGGTTACATTTATAGATTTCGTGTATACACTGGCAACTTGCACAACATTTAGTGGTCAATACTGCTCGAATAAATGTAAAAAATGTAAAAAAAAATGTAAAAAAGTAAAAAAACGAAAATTGTTCAGATTTCGCCTGGCTTGGGGAATATTTAGGGAGTTGGCGGTTAAAGGGTTAAAGAGTTTTTAAAATGAAAATATGCTAAATTATCTTGGAATTCAGTAATTCAACAGTAGAGATGTTTAAAATTTTAATTTTTAATATTGATTTTCAACAGTATTTTTCAGTTACCAGGACAGAATGTTGGAATAAATTGAGAATGGCCACATGGTAAGATAAATCAGCCAGTTTGTCCCTGTGCTGAAATACCCCCAAGGTTATAAATTTCCAGACATTTGTTACACTGGGGAATTCACCATGCCTACCACAAATTATAATTGAAGTCTTATGTTGTATTCTACTATTTATGTATGTATACTAGTTTACTTAAATGATGGTTGGGCAACTACTTGATGGATATACCACTGCTAGCTTGTTGTCTGGTTTTGCAAGGGAAATTTCCTAAGACAGTGTGCCACTGTTATGGTGGTGTCTGTTACATAGTACTTCTGATACATCCAATTAACTAATACATACTTTTTTTGTTTACTTTTTTTTTTAAACCAGGGGCTAATTTGTCACGGAGTCCTCATAACCGCGAATATGCTACAAACAATTAGCAATGAGTAAAAGATTCAAGCCATAGAATTCCTGCTTTATCTAGTTACTGATTTTTTTGGCTTCCGTTTGATTAGGGTGAAAAGGTATAAAAGGAAACTGTATTTGTTACTAAACAGGTGAAAATCTGAATAATGGCAATTTGAGTATTTATGTTCACCTTTCTTGTGCCTTATTTTTGCTGGGATCAGCTCCAGGTTCCTAACACTGCTTAAGATAAAGCAGGTTTAGAAAATGGATGAATGGATGGTATTTTATTTTAATGTTTTTCAGTTGTTTACATTGTTCACTCAAGCTTTACATTGTGTTATTTGTATGTTAAAGCTTCCGCTTTTAATTTTTTGCATAGTGAGAGAAAATATTTACACGCACACGCATAACCATTTTGTGAATTTCCCCTTGGGATTAGTAAAGTATCCATCTATCAATCAACAAGGCAGAAACCTGGACTCTTAATGTGCTTTTACCTGGGCAAGTAATGTTTTGAAATTCTTTAATGCTCAGTCATCAAACTGTGCAAAAAAAAAATAAAGTTGAACGTCATAATTGGCCACAATACATCTGAAAATAATAATGACATATGTGATAATTCCCTTGTGTTTTATAAATGTTTAGTCAAATTAACACTTTTATTGGTTTCTGTTACCAGAATGCATGAAGCACAATAGGGCTGTACGAGGTCTTAAAAGTTCATTGTCATTTCAAAATATTGATGTTCGATACTATCGTGGGTTAAGGGTGGGGATGGGTGTGATTGGAGAGATTAGCTGTTCTACTCATGTGCATGGAGTGATTGAGGAATGGTGCGTGACCATTTTAGCTTTGGATGCAAGATTTATTTTTGTTGTCTCACAGATTGCTGAAACTCGGAACACATGATGGTATTTGATAATATTATTGCAGTGGTTCAAAGATGCATGTTAATTAGTATATGGTATCATAGGGAGGTAGTGATTCCCATGAAGTACTGAGCACCGCTGGTACTTCCCCACTAAAAGACTAAAGTACCACCATGCTGCCACTTGTCCATCTCCAGAATAAGCTTCTTATATATATTACTAAAAATAACTTTAGGTATTAATAAACTTGTTTACCTCTACAGTGAGATGGATGAGACAGAACTGACAGTCTTGATAGGAGGGCATGTTTGTGTGTTTACAAAAGATGGTCAGAGCTTTGTCTTGGAAAAAGTAGAGAGCTCTGGTAGCAGCAGCAGTAGTAGTTCTAGTAGTAAGCATTTAACGGTAATGGGCTGAAGGATTTTGAGAATTATTTTTCTGACAGATTGCAATTTGATTTGCAATATAATTTTTTAAAAGTTGATCTTCAGTTCAATATTGACTGTGTAGTAGATTTAAAACATGATGGACCACATCATTACTACATGAAATACAACATAAAGCAGTCAATATTTTAATAGTAAAGCAAGAATAATGCATTACATTTTAAATGGCACAGAACAATTAAAGAACACTTAACAAGCTGTGACTTGTGGCTCAGGAGTAGTATCTAAATATTGCACAGTCTGTAATTAATAGAACATAATTTACAGATTGATATCCAGCATTTAGCTTTTAAATTGAAACGACCATAGAATAATTGTCAAAGCGACTACTAAATATAATACGCACACAATATAAATGTTGCACAAAATATTAAAATAAAACTTATTTCCAGAAAACCAGCATTTAACTATTTTTCAAAAACCCTTGCACCATAAAATACAGTGCAGAACAAATATTAATCACTCCAAACAGAAGCCTTGCATAATACTTGCTTTAGTGACCTCTCTACTTCTTAACACTCACTGTGGTCTTCACAGATTTGTTTTTTGGGACAAGAGCACTAGTATGTCAAACTTTGCTGGTTTCCTACATGAATGCTGACAACGTGACTACATTGCCCCCAGCACTAAGCAGTCTCTCTGATGGTGAACTTGTTGCTGGTATGCACAGGAATTTGTGAGCCAGTTTGCTCAGTATCGGAAAGTTACCATTGTATACTAGGGATATCAAATCGGCCAAAAATTAAGATTTAAATATTCAAATTAAAAATAAGTAAATATTTCAATTAGTGTTGGGCAATGATTCAAATTTTTAATCGCGACTTATCACATGATTGTCTGCGATTTAATCACATACAATCACAGCAATCGCATTATGTGCAAAATTCAGTAATGAACTCAAAAGTAGTGTATTGCGTGTGTTTGGTTTGCAAACACTTTAAACAAATAAGGCGTTTTTAAACAGCAGTATAAACTTTATATAGTAGCAGTTAAAATATGTCTTGTAAATCTCAACTTAAACATTAATGTAATCTAATCAAATATATAAAACCAAAGCTGTTTGTCACTTCCAGGGCGTTAACGATTTATCTAGTTTGTTATAGAAAACAAATTACCCTCAGAGTCCAGAGCCACGATCACAACATAACAGGCACCTTCCAAGCAACAGTAAGTTAACATTTCTAAATGTTTCTTTTTTTTATCTGATCAGATACCAGCTGAAACATTTTCTTTTATCAGGGAGCAACATAAACAGTCTATGTTCAGTAGCAACTCTTTGAGGGCTAATGTTTTTTCCAAAAATCTCAGTTTTCTGAAAAGCACACAAAGCAATGGTTTCACACACAAGTCAACATATAAAGCCTGTTGCTCCCTGTTGTGCCTGCTGTCGACGCCTGTTTGCAGTTTGCAGCGGCCAGTAGGAATGCAGTTGGCTGGCTTGCCTGGCTGTCTTTGTAAGACAGTTGTTCGGAGGTGGCAGTTCAGTGAGACACAATATGGTCTGTCCTCCTATGTGAATGTTGCCATAGGTGCATTAGCTACACGAATATGTTCAGCACCATGATCAGCTAGGAACCGATTAGCTGATGCCAGTACCTCACTTTTGTTTTCAATCTGCATGTCCAGATCACTTGCATACAAATTGGAGTCCGACAAATATAAGATAATATGGAAAAAGTCATCCACAGATTTTGCTTTGAGCATTCACTTTGGTATCCCTCTACATGCCATTTTAGAAGCAGTTTTCTCTTCGCTACTCATGCACGCAAAGGGAATCGAGGTCAAATCAACGAAGCTAACGTTCCTTCTAGCAAAAGCATATTGAAAAGCGCTGTAACAAGATCACTGATCTCTATCGATTGCTAGTGAGACTGAGGCTTTCAAACTTATAATAAAAATAACTGCGTTGACGTGTGATAAATTGTCAGTGTTAAGAAATGTGTTAACGCGATAACGCGTTAACTTGCCCAGCCCTAATTCAAATATATAGGTTAACGGTACTGGGCATTACATTTATATTTGTACTTGCTTTTTTGATATCTTACTATTGTAGTAATGAGTAAGAACAAATACCAATATCCATTTAAACAACATCCTAGCAGTACTCTGGCAACTGTTAATTAAAAATAAGATCCATCAATCTCCCAAGCATATGCACCCTGTAACAAGACAACCTTCTTGTTTTCAGTCTGTAACTAATGACTAGATACTTGGGTTTAACCTGCACAGCTTTTTGGTGCAAAAGCACAATCTTGTGTCTCGCCCCAGTCGCTTAACTCTTCCTACATATATGCCCTTTACCCTCACAAAAAGTGCTTACCCCTGGGCTCCACCACAGCTTTGCTTCCCATACCTTGCAGTTGTCCATTCAGCAGCAAGATGTATCACAATACACCAGCTGGGCACAAAACATGGGATCCAGACAATATTGTGAAAATCGCTTCATGCTTTGCAGTCTCATCAGCGAGTAAAAAAATATTAATGTTGCTAGGCGCCTTGCCAGCTTGTGTGCCTTGTAAGGATTTAAGTCCTGATTTCATTCGCTGTTTTTAAGGCTAGCAAGGAGCAAGATAAATAACCCGTTAATTAGTAATGCACTATGAGAATAGGGAACAAAGTAAAAGAGCAGGCAGATCGAGGATGGACTTGTTTTATTATTTTGGAGATGTCCATTGCAGAGTGGGCAGCAGCAGGGTACGTTTATCACAGCATTCAGAAAAAAAAAGACTGTCGGCACCTTTGGACTCGCTCAGAAATTCACAATCATAATGGTATCAAGTCAGGGTCCATACAATCTGTCTGCCTTTTTCTCCTTTACAGCAGAAGCACTATTTTAATAAAGGAGGCGTGATTATTTCCAATGTAATCTTTGTTCTAGGCAATATCTGTCAGGTTGCTGGTAAGACTGAGTCTTGGGTGGGAGGGAATGTGTGTGCATATTGCCTAACATGAGGTTCGTTAAAGTGGGGCTTTTAAAGCTTTGCAACAAAAGCAATCAAATTTTGAGATCTCTTCCTTGTGGTTTAATGACAAGTCATAGCATTCAACAGTTATGGATCTTGGGTTCAAAAGTAAATGGGGAAGAATCATATGCAGAATGATACTTTTACATCACTAGAGAAGGGTATAGAAAAATTGCTCTTCGTACACTTGTGGCAGAGCCATTGCCCAGACCAAATGTTAAGGTGGGCCTTTGCATTTATGTGGGCAAGCACTAGTCAATATGAATTTCTCATTTTGAATAAAGTGAATCCTATTACGCTCACAGGCGCAGAGGTAGTGCTGCTGCTTTGCAGTAAGGAGACTGTGGAAGACTGTGGGTTCGCTTCCCGGTTCCTCCCTGTGTGGATAGCGCTTTGAGTACTGAGAAAAGCGCTATATAAATGTAATGAATTCTTAAAGCACTGATTTCAAAATTAATGAACAGAGATATTGATGTGCTAACCAATCAACCACTAGTTTAAAGAGATGATTTATAATGAGAGGTTGGTGCCAATTGGAGCAGTACATAGGTCAACTCAACATAGCAGACCTCTCCCTCAGACACCATGCAACAGAGTTAACAAAAGAACAGCATTAAGCTAAGGCCTCCAAAGTAATAAAGCCAGGCAATAAACACATTATAGGCTTTAGAATAGTAATCGAATGCTGTACACTATATTAAGGCTTTGTGTATAAATATAGTTTAAGAAATTTGAGATTAGTTGAAATATAGTTAACATATTTGTAGTTTAGATGGCAATGTAGTGCACAATGATTATAGCACTGCCACTTTACAGGTTCCGATGTGCTATAAAGTCCAACACATGATTGTCTGCATGTTCCCCTTGTTTCTCTGTGCTGTTCTTCTTGCTATTCCAGTTATCCTCCTACTTTCTTAAAACCATGCAGGTTTGGTTAAATGGTCCCAGAGAAAGAGGATGTGTATGATTGGACCCTGTGATATTAAACTTGTACCTTGCCCACACCTTTTTTCTACATTATTCCCAGTGCTGCCAGGATAGGCGTTTGCTTCCTACTGCTTTGAACTAGAGTACAGGTGCTGGTCATAAAATTAGAATTTCATGACAAAGTTGATATATTTCAGTAATTCCATTCAAAAAGTGAAAACTTGTATATTAGATTCATTCATTACACACAGACTGATGTATTTCAAATGTTTATTTCTTTTAATGTTGATGATTATAACTGACAACTAATGAAAGTCCCAAATTCAGTATCTCAGAAAATTAGAATATCAATTAAGACCAATGCAAAAAAGGATTTTTAGAAATGTTGGCCAGCTGAAAGGTATGAACATGAAAGTATGAGCACGTACAGCACTCAATATTTAGTTGGGGCTCCTTTGGCCTGGATTACTGCAGCAATGCGGCATGGCATGGAGTCGATCAGTCTGTGGCACTGCTCAGGTGTTGCCATGTTGCTCTGATAGTGGCCTTCAGCTCTTCTGAATTGTTGGGTCTGGCGTATTGCATCTTCCTCTTCACAATACCCCATAGATTTTCCATGGGGTTAAGGTCAGGCGAGTTTGCTGGCCAATCAAGAACAGGGATGCCATGGTCCTTAAACCAGGTACTGGTAGCTTTGGCACTGTGTGCAGGTGCCAGGTCCTGTTGGAAAATGAAATCTGCATCTCCATAAAGTTCGTCAGCAGCAGGAAGCATGAAGTGCTCTAAAACTACCTGGTAGACGGCTGCGTTGACCTTGGACCTCAGAAAACACAATGGACCAGCACCAGCAGATGACATGGCACCCCAAACCATCACTGACTGTGGAAACTTTACACTGGACCTCACGCAATGTGGATTCTGTGCCTCTCCTCTCTTCCTCCAGACTCTGGGACTTTGATTTCCAAAGGAAATGCAAAGTTTACTTTCATCAGAGAACATAACTTTGGACCACTCAGCAGCAGTCCAGTCCTTTTTGTCTTTAGCCCAGGCGAGACTCTTCTGACGCTGTCTCTTGTTCAAGAGTGGCTTGACACAAGGAATGCGACAGCTGAAACCCATGTCTTGCATACGTCTGTGCGTGGTGATTCTTGAAGCACCGACTCCAGCTGCAGTCCACTCTTTGTGAATCTCCCCCACATTTTTGAATGGGGTTTGTTTCACAATCCTCTCCAGGGTGCGGTTATCCCTATTGCATGTACACTTTTTTTTTTTTTTTACCACATCTTGTCCTTCCCTTCGCCTCTCTATTAATGTGCTTGGACACAGAGCTCTGTGAACAGCCAGCCTCTTTAGCAATGAGCTTTTGTGTCTTGCCCTCCTTGTGCAAGGTGTCAATGGTCATCTTTTGGACAACTGTCAAGTCAGCAGTCTTCCCCATGATTGTGTAGCCTACAGAACTAGACTGAGAGACCATTTAAAGGCTTTTACAGGTGTTTTGAGTTAATTAGCTGCTTAGAGTGTGGCACCAGGTGTCTTCAATATCGAACTTTTTCACAATATTCTAATTTTCTGAGATACTGAATTTGGGACTTTCATTTGTTGTCAGTTATAATCATCAACATTAAAAGAAATATTTGAAATACATCAGTCTGTGTGTAATGAATGAATCTAATATACAAGTTTCACTTTTTGAATGGAATTACTGAAATAAATCAACTTTGTCATGATATTCTAATTTTTCGACCAGCACCTGTATATCATCCAAGTGAAAGATATCATAGTTACAGTTCAGAAAAATTATAAAAAATCAAAAACAAGACATGCCGAGATCAATAAAGGATCACCTAATCCCCAATGTCAATATTTTGTTGAACTGCCTTTTGTTTTAATGACAGCCTTGAGTCTGTTGGGATACTTTATCAGCTTTGCATATCTCGATTGAGCAATATTTGCACACTCTTTACAGAACTGTTCAAGTTCAGTCAAATTTAAATGATGAGCGTTTGTGGACTACTATTTTCAAATCTTTCCACAGATTTTCATTGGGATTTAGGTCTGGGCACTGATTGGGCCACACGAGGACATTAACTTCTTTCTCCTTCAGCCACTGTGTGGTCAATTTTGCTGTGTGCTTCGGGTTGTTGTGTTGAAAGGTGAACATTATGCCCATCTAACTTTCTGGCAGAGGGCAGCAGGTTTTCCTCAAGAATTTGACGGTATTTTGCCCCATCCATTTTTCTTTCTACCCTCAAGAGAGAAACGCCCCCACAACAAGATGCTGGTGTGTTGTGGATGGTGAGCTGCACTGGATTTCTGCCAGGTGTACCGTGTAGTTCAATTTTGGTCTCATCTGACCAGAAGACCTTTTTTACTTGGCATCAGAATCTTCAAGGTGCATTCTGGCAAAGCTCAAACGAGCCTTAATTTTGACCTTTCTTGAGAAGTGGCTTTTTCCTTGCGACCCTCCCAATCAAGCCACAATTGTGGAGCACTTGTGAAATTATCACATGCACACAATTACTCCTTCAAAGTGGCCATTGGCCTCTTGGTAGCCTCTCTTACCAGTTTCCTCCTTGCTCTTCCATCCAGTTTGGAGGGACGGCTGGATCCAGGAAGGGTTCTAGTAGCACCAAACACTTGCCACTTTTTTATTATGGACTTTACTGTGCTCCTTGGGATTGATGGCCTTTGAGATTTTTTTTGTATCCATCTCCTGCCTTATGTCTGTCCACAACTTTATCCCTGAGATCTTTTGAAAGTGGCTTGCCACCCATAGTCAGTTGTTTGCTGTCAGTTGCACTACCAAGCAAGGGAATGCTCCATGAACAGCTGTTTTTATGCTTCACTAATCACACTGATTACAATTGATCGCAGGTGGAAGCCAGTAACCATGGTTTGCAGTGGAAATGGTTTTTACTTACACTGATTGAGTTTCCAAATATTGTTTAGGAGGTGGGTGATCCTTTATTAATCTCAGTATTGTTTTTTTATTTTATTTAAATTCTTCTGAACTGTAGCTGTGATGTCTTTCACATGGATGTTATAGATTGCATTGAGTAAGTAAAGCTGGAAAAAATATTGGTTTGTGTGTTTTCATTTAAGGCTGTAAAGCAAAAAAATGGAAATATTTTGAAGGGGGTAATTCTTTTCTATGCCTAATGTATGTAGACAGTCCATCGTGCAGGTGTACTTCATAGGGAGTACTGTAAAAGGATATTTGCCATACCTTGATATTGCTTGGATTGTGTTTTAGGGGAATTTTTTAGGTGGTTTTTGAGTACCTCAAATGAAGCTTTTAATCGATACAAATGTATCTATTATATAGATACAGTATTTTATATAGGACTGGGTGATACGAGAGGAAAATTGAATTTTCTTTTCTGCATGACGGTCTTGTGTCTGTATTTATTTGTATGTGATCTATTAGCAGACACCTTTTAAGAATATTATTTAGAGTGATGTTCAGTTAATCCTGGTTGAGTTGATATAATCAAGAAGGTTGGACAGAAATGAACAACATCTTATGCTGTTGGTGTAGCAGCAGCATCACAAATGAGTAAGCTGAAAAAACTATTACTTGTTCACAACATAATGAACAACTCATATTGAATCTGAGAGTAGCAGAGTTTTAACAAGCAACTGAAAAGATTAATGGTGTACCATTGTCTGCATCTCTAGTAAATCTGTTTAAAAATGTTTGTTTTATTTATAGAATTGGTCAGTTTTTAATTATATCACATTAAGGAATTTTTAACTATTCTATCCACTCCTATTTTTTACCTCGTATGTAAAGTTGAATAGCTCTGGTTTCAGTCTAGCAAGCTAAGTAATATTTAATTTGGCAAAGTTAGGCAAGGAAATGCATATTGTATAATCTATGCATCAGCCATTCTGATACAGGTATAGAATGTGTGAAAATTTCTATTGTTTTAGATTGTGAATCGGCACGGCCCCGAGGCAGACAGGCATTTGTTACGCTGTCTATTCTCGCATGTGGATTTTAGTGGCGATGGTAAAAGCAGTGGAAAGGATTTTCATCAGGTAAGTGCTGAAAAATTTTTCTTTTGCTTTATAAGGTGGGAATTTAGTTGTCATGTAGTAGATGATAACGTTTGCCCATTTAGATACTTATAGGGAATAATATCTTTAGGTATACCTTGTGTTTTATATCTGATCTACCATAAATTTATATTCTTATCCCACCTCTGCTCCCTTGTGTAATTGAGATATCGGCATCAAATGCAGACTTTTTTGTTTTACCAGTGCCGTGATCATAGTTTCCCTTTACCTAACGAATCTAATGCAGTGCAAATTATCTCTACCCATTTACCATGTTCTCTTGTTAAAGACACAGTTTCTGATCCAGGAGTGTGCATCTCTCATCACCAAGCCAAACTTTATCTCAACGCTTTGCTACGCTATTGACAATCCTTTGCATTATCAAAAGGTGGGTGTATTCTCCATGTCACCTTTATCCTCCTAACTTTCATTTTTTCCTCCTTTTGATATTGGTTGTTAAAACTGTGTATATTACATTCAAATGTTTGTTTGCATTGATCCTCTATATAAACATGTATTCTGATACTTATAAACTTTATAAACACTTTATAAATTGCTGCCGATGACTCTCATATATTTTTGTATTTCCTATTAGAGTTTGAAGCCTTCACCTCACTTGTTTACCCAGTTGAGTAAGGTTCTCAAGCTAAGTAAAGTACAAGAGGCAAGTATTTGTAGTTGTTCTTTCTTTTTAATTTCTATTGGCCAATACTAAAACTGGGTTTTAGTAATAAAGGTATTCTATTTTCAGGTAATATTTGGCCTTGCCTTGTTGAATTCTTGCAGTCCAGATCTGAAAAGTTTCGGTAAGTCAGTTTACCAAAGTCGAATCTCAGGATACATGCAGTTTGTTTTATGTATCTTGAGTTTTTTTCCCCAATATTTCCCTGCTATTAATTTAATATGCCATTCAGTGTATTTTGTAGTGTCTTAAAATATTTTATGTATTTTCTTACTTCACATTTTCATGTTGATTTTTAAACATTTCTAGCGGCCCAGTTTGTGAAGCAGAAAATACCTGACCTGCTCCGCTCTTACGTAGACGCGGACGTAGGGGGTAACCAAGAAGGTGGCTTCCAAGATATAGCAATTGAAGTCCTGCACCTGCTCCTCTCCCATCTCCTCTTTGGACAAAAGGGAGCTTCTGGTGTTGGACAGGAGCAGATAGACGCTTTCCTCAAGACTCTTCGCAGAGGTCAGTAGCTAACTTAATAAGAATGTTTTAAGTTAAGCTTTTCTTGGCTATCTCTGGAAATGGTATCCAGTTTTAAATGATTTGCCTATATAATGCATGCCTTTTATTAGCAAGATACCACAGCTATTTGTTGGTACTCCTATCTGTCACATACTGCCCCCTTCATACTCTGTATCAGTTCTTTCTTGCAGCTTTTTACAAGTGCTAAACTCAAAGATAAAACAGCAGAAAACTAAGACTCTGATGAAAGGCTGTGGCAGGTGCCACATGTACTATTATCCTTTTGTTAGTTTGAGTCTCCTTAAGGTGAACCTCAGGAAATGGGTTGCTGAGGGTTTGAGTGTCAAATAGAACGAGTGTTGGTCATGTAACCCCAAAAGATTTCTATAAAGTACTGCTATTACTTTAGTGGTATTCTTACTGTGTAGCTGCCCATGGCTTAGTTGCTCTTCCGGGGAAGCGATACAAACCTGGAAAGCTGTAAGGTAACTGGAATCTTATAAAAGATGAAAATAGCATGTAGTAGTGGAAAATTGTTTTTCATCAGAGAACTGAGCTCACTATGCACAACAGTTCCTGTTAAACACAGTTTTTGCACATCAGTCAAATTTCCTTATGTTTGATCTTTGTGTTCTTTTCAGGGTTGTTGTACCAACAAAGATTATTTCCACTAGAGCTTTCACATATTAATTTTGATATTTTGGTGATGTTTTGAAGGAAAATGAAACTGTTTCAACTACCTAGCAAAACTTTATTTTAACTTTAAATCCCAAACAGTGAAGTAAAATTCAAATTATTAAACTATTAAAACTTGACATTATAAAATCACACTTTTATTTTGTTAATTTGTATTTTTTTATCTGATTACTAACCCCTGTTCACAAAGTACTATGGTTATATATTTGACTTCCTTCAGTCTTAACAGATTTAAAGATCACCAGGTCAATGTATTTTTAAATGATAATACAAAATGAATGTATGTTGAATATCCACTATTATAATTATGGAACTCTATTTACCAACTAAATGGAAATAATTATTTAAAATGAAATAAAATGGACAGTAATGCAGTTTGCTCAATAAGCGGTAAACCAACATTGAGTAATTCACACAAAGGGAAATTATAAATGTTTTTATTCTGTGTAGCATTTCACTGCAGAGTGGAGACCGTGTGAAAGGAATAAGGGCTTATGCTGTGTGAGCATCTCTCTTTGGTTAGTGTGGGTATATGACCCACTGACAAAGTTAAGTGTTTTTAGGATGCAAGCTAGGATTTGCCCATGTGCTAAAGCACTGCAGTGGTTATCTCGTACTATACAACAAACATGAACATTTAATGGAGCTTTGATTAGCAGGAACCCATTTTGCCAGGTAGGTGGAGGGCACCTTGCAGATGCCACATAGGCCTGCATTGATTCTTCATATGCAGTTACATATTTTATCTTTAAAAGTTGTACTGGTTGAACTGTCATCCTGGGTTAAACTAAATTTGCAAACTTCAGAGACCGCTCTTCTTTTAATCTCTTCCTTTTCTGATCCTTGCTGAATTTGTTTCTCATGCTCATCACAGCCAGGCAACTTGAGTTGTGTTGATTTACTCCTGCTTAGAAAAGAGAACCAGAGATTTTTTGGATTTTATTTAAAGTTCAGACGAAGTTGTTGAAAATCAAACCGCCCAGTGTCACAGTAATGACTTTTGCATATTGAGTTTTCTAAAATTTTGAATCTAATTAATAAAGGATAGATTACTTTATCACAGCATGTGACTTTGAATGTTTGCTGTATATTGTGAAGACCATATCATTGAGATTTTGCATATAACCTATGCATGCAATTAATTGCTGCCTCCTTTAATGGTGCAAGACACCTCTTGATGTTTCAAGCCCTTATATACAGTTTGCTTACACTCCTTTTGTTCAGGTATGTTCTGTGCTACCTCAAATACCATCAAAGCTATGTCTGTTTAACTTTTTCATATTAAAAAAAAGAAGCAATCGGCACCACAAAATGTAAATTTTATGAAGAAATTTCACGGGAAGATGTGAATTATTTAAATATTAACATGTTAAATTTAATTATCAAAACTCCTTTATATTTCAGGACATTTTCCTGAATGGTTCGCTTCTATCATAATTAATAATGATAATGTAGAGGATGGAATTATTAAGATCACAATCCAAATGTGAATTTAATCATTTATTTCATTTGAAAAATGTCAATTTTATAGGTAAGAGCCTACTTGGCGAAAAAACCTGTCCTCAATGTCTGTGCATGTCCGACACTTCTCAAGCTTATAACTTATCGGTACTATGGGGAAGTGCATGTACAGAGTACTGTCTCAAATCAAGCTTTGCCACAGATTATGTATACACTGATCCATGTGCACTCAGTTCTAATTGTGGAGTACTGATTGGCTGTGCCACGCAGCGATAGTGTGGGGCTGGTTCCATTTTTGAAGTCATAGTTCCCCTCAGCTGGCACCTCTTTATTTCAGATCTGGCTATGCAGATTCTTTGTACTTTTTAAATGTTTGTTCTGACTTGCAGTCACGGCACGTGGCTAATTGCGCATACACTCTGCCACCATGCATTTTGTCAACTTTGCCAAAGTTCCTTAATGTTTCTGCAATTTTGCCAAACTCACAGCAACGCAAATTCTGTGGGGTTCACTTGTGCCTCTGCCACAGTAAATCTAAAGTCGTAGTTGTGCCGTTTTCTTCCATTGTTGCACTATTATTTCTTTATTGTATTAAAGTTTAGGTAACAATTTTTTCTTTTATCTGTGTGAAAATGTACTTTATACTCCTTTTACACTGCTCAACTGTTTTGTTAAAGTTAAATTAACTACCTTAGCATATAATTACTTGCTTTTACTTACAGTCCATTATGTTGTTTGTCTTGATGTAACTTACACTTGAATAGTTTAGTGAGTCAGCAACGGGCTTTCAAAATAAATATGTACACTTTAGGTGTGATATTCTTTTTTGAGTTTTTATATTTTTCACTTGTCTTATCAGCATTTGAGTGAGACATAATGTCTCCTAATAGTAGATAGTGTGGAAAACTGTTCTAAGATTATTTTTTCAGGTAAGGAGAACAGAAGTTTCAAGGTAAGGTTGTTAATCATGGTGCTGGAGTGTTGTGATGTGTTTCTGGTTGATTAGTACGTGCACAATGTAACTGTATTGTACTTACTCTGTACACCTTATAAACCAATATATTAGCTGTAGGTTAATAAAGCTATGGTGCAAGCATAGGTTTGAATAACCATAAGATCACTCAGTATACTGTACATATGTATTAAAATAGTGATTTTGAAATTGTTGTGTGCTAAATACAATTAATCCTCTTGGTTCAATTTGCACATCTGTTGGGGCTGCCAATTATTTACAGCATGCATTTTTTAATCTGAGGCTTTTTTATTTGTAAAGATGTTTTTTTATAGATCATATCAGTGTTTTCTTTTTAGGTTCTTGTCTTTAATGCTTTTTACCATGCTAGGTGTATTACAGTTTTTGCAATTTGAAAGTCACATAACCAGAGGCTAATGTTAACCAGACTTCTGTGCTTTAGTATCAAGCAGATACAAGGTATTAAACTGTTTAGAGAAAATAGTGTTTTTTTTCCTAGCATTTTTTAATCTGAGGAAAAGACTGAGCGAATGTGCAGTATGAGAGGCAACAGTTACAAAATATTACAGTACTAGTCACTTTCTACCACATTTGTGGATCCAGGCACTGTTTTTAACAGATCATATTCAGCTCTTCCAGTTTTACACCATTCATTTTTTCCCCCCTTTATAAATATACTGCATACTGACTGTATTATCAGAATGCAGATTCAGATTTATACTCTTTCCAAATCCAAAGAACTTATACTGTTGTGTTCACACAAGTAATTGGTTGAGGTATAATATATCTTGAGCATAGGGATGCTCTGAGGTGGTTGTTTTTTTTTTTATTTTATGGTCTGTACCAGGGGTCACCAACATGGTGCCTGCGGGCACCAGGATGCCCCCAAGGACCACATTAGTCGCCTGCGGACCTGTTCTAAAAATAGCACAACTCACCAGTGAGCGTCTAAAATTTAATTTTATCCCGTTGTTTTTCTTCTTTAATCACATTTGCATTTATATAGATTTGAAAATGACAATATCTATATATAAAAAAAAAAAAAAAAAAGCATTTAAAACCTGTTTGTTATACATTAAGTTTAGGTAAACTCTATTCTATTTCAACGGTCAGTATTGTGCGCATGACAAAACTTTCATGGAGAGTAAGCTAGCTGGTGCAGAGAAGATGGGGAGCTGAATGTGGTTTCTTATCCCAGAAACAAAAAAGAAAATGTATCATTTTCACATTGAATGGGAGGAAGAGTTGTTTTTTTAACTACTGTGAAAGAAACCTGCGTGTGTCTCATTTGTGGGGGCAACTGTGGCGACGGCAAAGCGGCACAATGTGGAGAGACACTTCACTATGTCACAAAAGCTACCATGCTAACTACCCACCCAGGCAGTGCGCTACCGGCAGCAAAAGCCTGCAAGTTAAAGGCAGCTTTGGTCAAGCAGCAGTCTTTTTTTCACAAGACCGGCGAAAAACTCTCAAAAAGCAACCGAAGCCTCATTTAGAGCTACACATTTTCTGATAAAGAAGAAAAGGGCATTTTCAGATGGGGACATTTTCAAAGAAGCAATGATAATTGCTAATACTGTACTTAAAGATGAGAAAAATGGAACCGATCTAATCTCCTCTCTCTCCATTGGCCAACTGGGGGCATCTACAATGGCTAGACCGGTGTCGGCTATGTCCGGTAACTTAGCCAATCAGCTGGACCGGGATCTGACAAAAGTGCAGTTGCTTTAGCATCCAGTGCGACAAGTCCGTGGACAGCAGCAGTACAGCCTAGCTGCTGGTCTTTATCCAGATGGTGTATGATGATTTCTCCACAAAAGAACTCCTGAAACTACTACCACTAAAGATGACTACGAGGGAAGTTGACATTTATAACGCGGTGAAGGAGTTTTTCGTGTAGAAAAATGTTCCATTGGAAAAGCTGGTAGCGGTGACTACAGATGGGGCTCCTGCTATGATCGGCCGACATACAGGTTTCATCGCTAACTGAAAAGCTGACCCAGACTTCCCAAAATTTCTGCATTACCACTGCATCATTCACCAGCAGGCGATATGTGCAAAAGTGATCGGCATGGAGCACGTGATGACTCCCGTTGTGAAAATCTTAAACAGCATCCGCTCCAAAGCGAAACAGCACAGGATATTCAAGGTGCTATTGGAGGAGCTGTCAGCGGAATGTGGTGACCTGCTGCTACACACAGAAATCCAATGGCTCAGCAGAGGACGAGTTTTACTTCATTTTTTTGTCACTTTTGGGTGAAATCAGAGTTCGTGCAGTCCAAGGGCGAAGACGTCTCGCTGCTAGAGGACACAGAGTGGACACTTGACCTTGCATTTTTAACGACATTACTGGGAAGCTAAACCAACTGAACTGTGAGCTGCAAGGCAAGGGTAAGACTGTTGTTGATATGATAAGTATTTTAAATGCATTTAAAGCCATGATGAACATTTTCTCTGTGCATTTATAGAGAAAAAAGGTGCTGCACTTTCCCTTTGTGCAGTCGGTGCTGCAAGACAATGCTTATACATCCAAGACATTTGACAAAGTTGCAGAAAAGTACTGTCAAGTCATAAACAGACTTGGACAAGAGTTTGAGAACAGGTTTCGTGACATTGATCATCTTGAGCCATGTGTCATTTATTTCCAATCCTTTCATGAACATGGACAATGACATGCATTGCTGAGCAACTAAGTGCAATGTTCAACTTGGATGCAAGTGGAGATCGAAATTGTAACATTGCAAAATGACCTCCACCTCAAAGCCTGCCAGGCTGCACCAAACTTTTGGTGCCTTGTTGACACAGAAAAGTACAGTGGTGTATGCACCGCAACTATGAAGGTTGCCAGCCTGTTAGGTTGAACCAATCTCTGAATCAACGTTTTCTGACATGAACTTCATCAAGAACAAACACAGAACACGCCTCACTGGTGCACATCTGCAGGACTCACTCAGAGTTGCAGTGTCAAGTTACAAACCAGATTACAATACACTGGTGAAGAGCATGCAACCCCAGTCTTCCCACTGACAAAGAAACAGATACCAGATGTCATTGGCAACATGGCAGTGCTATGGCAAAGTTGAATTCAAATATTGAAAAATTGTGTTCAATTCAAAAGTCAAAAGTGTGTTCATGAAATGTAACAGATATAATAATTTTATTAAAAATACTGCAGATTTGGTCATTAGTTCAAAATGTGATAAGATTTAATTAAAATTCTGAGGTTTTTGTTAAACATCACATAATTGATAACTTGTTCAAACGTGGTGCAGCATAGTTCATGATTTGTTAAAAGGGTTTATCGATGGTTAGTGAAAATGGGACATGGTGATTTCCTATGAAATGTTGTAGAAGTGATCATTCGAAAATTTAAACAATTGCTGAGATTAATATAAATGTTGAATATTGATATCTGTTTCCACCTTAAGTAATTGTTGACAAAATCATAAACGTGATCAGTGTCTTCACATTAGATGAGTATCATTAATAATATAACTAAAGGTAAACTGAGCAAATTTGTTATTCAAGAAGAGTGAATCAAACTGGTAGCCCTTCGTATGGCTCAGTACCTGTGAAGTAGCTCTGAGTATCAGAGGTTGGTGACCCCTGGTCTATACCAATCATTGAGTTCATGTTACTAGACTTGGCGGATTACACCAATTTTTCTTTACATCGTTAAAAGAAATTACAGTAAGCTGCTTGCATACTCTGACTTTTTTTACAATTAAACTGTAGACAAAATGTGTTAACTGTTTAACAACAATAAAATTTGTTAAATTTAACTATAAAAGTGCTAAAGTTTAAAAAAAAAAAAAAAAAAAAAAAGTGTCATTTTACTCCCAATATGGATGTTTATTCTTAAAATATATTAATTAAATCATTCCATATTATGAAGTTTTTAACAGATCCTCTAAGTGAGAATTTTTTTTCCCCCAATTTCAAATATAGAACACCAGCCACTCAGTGGCTTATAAAAGGTGGGTTGGGATTCTTCCAGTCAAGTCAAGTCACAGTTAAGCAAGATAAGTCTTTGTGGAGAATTGTTATAAAACCATCAAATTCACTACAGTTTTTTTTTATATATGTTTACAGTATGTAGTTTTTTTTAGTGTATAAGATTCATTCCTAATTCATGAAGTGTAATTTGGATTAGCATTTTAATTATATGCAATATTTATTACCATATCTTGTATTGCATGACACACAACTATACAAACTCTTAAAGCCACAAATCTAAGTAATTGTTCATAAGGTTCTTATCAAGAAGATACAAGGCTTGTATGCTCAAGTTTCAAGTGAAATAGACAAATTTTGCTCTTGAGCTAATATGTCTATCATTTGCTAAGCATCTGTTTTTCATCTAATTGAAACTGTGAGGTGCTGTGCTAAACAGACTTGCTTACCATCCACACTCAAGCCATGTCTGTTGTAAAGGATAAAAAAAGTCTGAATTTAGAAAAGGAGATTTTCCTGGCTTTGTCTGATTTCAGTTCCTTTTCCTCAGTTTATTACAGTAATCCCTCGCTATATCGCGCTTCGCCTTTTGCGGCTTCACTCTATCGCGGATTTTATATGTAAGCATATTTAAATATATATTGCGGATTTTTTGCTGGTTCGCGGATTTCTGCGAACAATGGGTCTTTTAATTTCTGGTACATGCTTCCTCAGTTGGTTTGCCCAGTTGATTTCATACGAGGGACGCTATTGGCAGATGGCTGAGAAGCTACCCAACGTACTTTTCTCTCTCTCGCGCTGACATTCTCTGATCCTGACGTAGGGGGGCTGTTCGCACACCTAAACGATACGGACGCTCGTCTAAAGATGCTGAAAGATTATCTTCATGTTGCTCCCTTCTGTGCAGCTGCTTCGTGAAGCGACATGCTGCACGGTGCTTCGCATACTTAAAAGCTCGAAGGGCACGTATTGATTTTTGATTATTTGTTTTTCTCTGTCTCTCTCTTTCTCTGCTCCTGGCGGAGGGGGTGTGAGCTGCCGACTTCAACAGCTTTGTGCGGGGGCGGTGCTTCGCATACTTAAAAGCCAAACAGCCCTATTGATTTGTTTGCTTTTCTCTCTCTTTCTGACTTTCTGTGCTCCTGACGTGCACTCCTTTGAAAAGGAAGATATGTTTGCATTCTTTTAATTGTGAGACGGAACTGTCATCTCTGTCTTGTCATGGAGCACAGTTTAAACTTTTGAAAAAGAGACAAATGTTTGTTTGCAGTGTTTGAATAACGTTCCTGTCTCTCTACAACCTCCTGTGTTTCTGTGCAAATCTGTGACCCAAGCATGACAATATAAAAATAACCATATAAACATGGTTTCTACTTCGCGGAGTTTCACCTTTCGCGGGGGGTTCTGGAATGCAACCCCCGCGATGGAGGAGGGATTACTGTACTACAGTTTCTTTAATGTAAAAGCCAATATTACCATCTTCTCTTTCTGCTAAAGTGTGCCTAGCTGTGCAGTAAAAAAAGACACTTGCGTAGACTCGGCTACCATAAAAGGAACACTACAATTAAATTATGATGACCTAGAAAAACAGTTGGTGAAAGAAAATTCATTTCCAAAGTTTGCCAATTTACCAATCACCAATCAAGTCATTTGGGTGGGGTGGGGAATCTGCCGATTTTGATCAGAGCACCATTACTTGAGCAGTGTTTCTATTTTTAGAAAGACAACAATTATGCATATTTAAGATTTTATTTTGCTTTCAGAAAATGTTTTTGCTCAAGGTATTTGATTTGATATACTGTATATTTAAAAAAAAAAAAAAAAAACTTACTGTACATTGTAATTTGCTAGAGAATTTAAGGTTTGCATTCCCTTATTCTTGATTCCCCCCCCATCTTTCTTTAGTGTCCATTACTTTTTAGCATGTTGCAATAATATTTTCTCTGCCTCACGATTTAGCAAAGATAAAGAAAGCAGCAGGTTAAAAGTTTGAAATTATCAAATGAGTTAAATACCCATTTTGAATTATTCTGTATTTATATATTATATTTTCAGTGATGTTGAGCTTACTAGTTCTGTCTTATGTAACATTTTTATTAATTTGTACATTTAGCATTTTATGCATATTTTTAAAAATTTCAGATTTTCCTCAGGAGCGCTGCCCTGTGGTGCTTGCACCACTGCTTTACCCTGAAAAACGGGACATTCTGATGGACAGGATCCTACCAGATTCTGGAGGGATAGCTAAAAACATGATGGAGAGCTCCCTTGCAGATTTTATGCAAGAAGTGGGATATGGATTTTGTGCAAGGTAATTTTAATTGATCAAGCACATAGCTTTAAGAATTTTTATTTCGGGGTGTGTTTTTGATGTTATTTTTGCTTTAATTTAGTCTTGATGAATGCCGTAACATCATAATGCAGTATGGAGTTCGAGAGGTAACAGCATGCCAGGTAGCCAGGGTTCTTGGAATGATGGCACGCACTCATTCAGGGTTATCTGATGGTATTCCTCTTCAGGTAAGAATGTGTTTGTTGACCTTGTCCATCTCTCTAACCTTAAACATTGTACTTCTGTGGTGGATGGTTGTTCTTACTCATTTAATCTTTTTCAGTCAATCTCCACCCCTGGCAGTGGCATCTGGAGTGATGGAAAGGATAAAAGTGATGGTTCCCAGGTGCACACATGGAATGTAGAAGTACTAATTGATGTTGTGAAAGAGCTGGTAATTTTTCTGTGCTTAACAATTCTGTATTCATTTAAATTGTGAAAGTGCTTTGCTTATTTAAACTTATTTTCTTTATTTAGAGCCCCACTTTAAACTTTAAAGAAGTAACATATGAGCTGGACCATCCTGGATTTATCATTCGTGATTCCAAAGGCCTTCAGATAGTGGTGTATGGTATCCAAAGAGGCTTAGGCTTAGAGGTATTCCCAGTAGATTTGATCTACAGACCTTGGAAACATGCAGAAGGCCAGGTATAAATGTTAATGCTTGTCTATTTGTGTTTTAGTATGTTCATTCTGTTTGTTGTGTGTGTTTTTTTCCCTGTTTTCCTGTACTTTAATGGGCTTCTACAACACACCATTTGTTGTATATTAGAGGTATAACTTGTATGTCAAGTCAGTCATATTTGTATCAGCAAATAATTTTTTCCCATGGTTACTATACAGTAAAGTAATAAGTTGCTGTTAAGGTGTGTCTTGTCTAACAGCACAGTTTCAGAAAGTGTAAGTTATTGCTTTTTAACCTGTTGGTGTGTACAAATTGTATGATTCCACTTAAAGCTCTTGTTAAAACATTGTGAAAGCGAAAAATCTTAAAATGACAAATGTGGATTCAGCATTTTTATAAAAATATCTAGTGACACAAAGCATTAGTAAGCTATTTCTGGAAATTTGGAGTAGAGAATTTTTTAGAACACTTTGGAAGAGAATTATTGTGTGATTTCACCATAACCTCTTTCTCTGCAAATAATTAGATCGTTATGTGCAGTTATTGGCAGATTTCTCTGCCTTTTCCACCATGTCATCTGTATTCCAAGTGATTTGCTAATACTGTACATACAAGAACAGTGTCTCAAAGTTTTCAGTGCTTTGCAAATACTACAAAGGAAAATAATTTTCTTTACAATATGAAGTTTACAGACATGGGCCACACTCAAATTGACAATTTGCACGGGTGCTCTACATCATTATATACTTCAGTTGTTTAAACATGCCTGTATTAATTTAACACAAAACATTTGGTAGCCAACACATGTCATAGTTCAAGCATTGTATCAAACCACTTTTAAACCTTCAAGGTATTGTAGTTTTCGGTGTAAGATACTGGTGTTTTGCTTCACTTATGTTTGGATGCAGTTTAGTACTAAGAATGCATTGAGATGAGACAGAAAACAGAATTGACAGTTAAGCCATTTCTTCATTCAGAAATGAAGGTACCTCATTCAGAGGTATATATAAGATTGGGTGACTTAACAATATTGTAACAAGCATTTATATATGTGTGTGTGTGTGTGTGTGTATGTACAATGCATCCGGAAAGTATTCACAGCGCATCACTTTTTCCACATTGTTACAGCCTCATTCCAAAATGGATAAAATTAATTTTTTTCCTCAGAATTCTACACACAACACCCCATAATGACAACGTGAAAAAAGTTTACTTGAGGTTTTTGCAAATTTATTAAAAATAAAAAAACTGAGAAATCACATGTACATAAGTATTCACAGCCTTTGCTCAATACTTTGTTGATGCACCTCTGGCAGCAATTACAGCCTCATGTGTTTTTGAATATGATGCCACAAGCTTGGCACACCTATCCTTGGCCAGTTTCGCCCATTCCTCTTTGCAGCACTTCTCAAGCTCCATCAGGTTGGATGGGAAGCGTCAGTGCACATCCATTTTAAGATCTCTCCAGAGATGCTCAATCGGATTCAAGTCTGGGCTCTGGCTGGGCCACTCAAGGACATTCACAGAGTTGTTCTGAAGCCACTCCTTTGATATCTTGGCTGTATGCTTAGGATCGTTGTCCTGCTGAAAGATGAACGGTTGCCCCAGTCTGAGGTCAAGAGCGCTGTGGAGCAGGTTTTCATCCAGGATGTTTCTGTACATTGCTGCAGTCATCTTTCCCTTTATCCTGACTAGTCTCCCAGTCCCTGCCGCTGAAAAACATCCCCACAGCATGATGCTGCCACCACCATGCTTCACTGTAGGGATGGTATTGGCCTGGTGATGAGCGGTGCCTGGTTTCCTCCAAACGTGATGCCTGGCATTCACACCAAAGAGTTCAATCTTTGTCTCATCAGACCAGAGAATTTTCTTTCTCAGATCACTCAGTTTAGATGGCCAGCCAGCTCTAGGAAGAGTCCTGGTGGTTACGAACTTCTTTCACTTACGAATGATGGAGGCCACTGTGCTCATTGGGACCTTCAAAGCAGCAGAAATTTTTCTATAACCTTCCCCAGAATTGTGCCTCAAGACAATCCTGTTTCGGTGGTCTACAGACAATTCCTTTGACTTCATGCTTGGTTTGTGCTCTGACATGAACTGTCAACTGTGGGACCTTATATAGACAGGTGTGTGCCTTTCCAAATCATGTCCAATCAACTGAATTTACCACAGGTGGACTCCAATTAAGCTGCAGAAACATCTCAAGGATGATCAGGGGAAACAGGATGCACCTGAGCTCAATTTTGAGCTTCATGGCAAAGGCTGTGAATACTTATGTATATGTGCTTTCTCAATTTTTTTTATTTATAATAAATTTGCAAAAATCTCAAACTTTTTTCACGTTGTCATTATGGGGTGTTGTGTGTAGAATTCTGAGGAAAAAATTAATCCATTTTGAAATAAGGCTGTAACATAAAATGTGGAAAAAGTGATGCGCTGTGAATACTTTCCGGATGCACTGTATATGTATGTGTGTATGTGTATAATTATGTATGTATGTACAGTACACCCCCAAAATTCGCGGGGGTTACGTTCCTAGAGCACCCGCGAATTGTGAAGAACCTCGACTTTTGGATGTGGTTAAATAATGCCTTTTAAATTCCTATTTTTATAGTTTAAACCCTAAATACAGTATGCCCCCAAAGCGCTTTAATTTCAATGTAAACTTGGCTTAATACATTACCTAAAAAATTACCTTAATACATTACCTAAAACAGAATGTAAAGTTAAACCCGTATACTTTACAGTACTGTACTGCTATGTCTCCCGCAGTGGTAGAACGTAAAATACAGATGTTACCACTATACATACTGTAATTCATGCAAGCATGTTTTCTTTGGTATAAGTAGAGTAAATAATAATGTAATTAAAATACACTAAAATGTATGGGTACTCACCAATGATGAATGATATTTATTGATGATGATGATGAAGTAGCAGTGCAGTACCATGCAGAGGATTTTAAACTCCTCGGGTGGTGGCTCTTCTTCAGGCGCTTCAAGAGGAGTCGTATATTTGGACGGGTTTTCTTCTGGTGGAGTTTCTTGCTGGCTTTTCTTTATAGGTTTCAGGAACATTGTAATGGGAAGTTGCTACATTGTCTCCTGTAGCGAACTGCTGGTACAATTTCCGTGCTTTCTGACGGATTATGTTACTGTCCAAGGGGAGGTGGTTCTTCCTGCAGTCGGTGATCCACAATGCCAAGGCTGATTCCATCCTGACGATGTTTTTATTCCTTACGGTCTTTACCTTTTTGTCACTATCACAGAAACTTACAGATACGGTACTCCAGATCGCTGCTTCGTTCTTCTTTATGTAGTGTCCGGTGCTTTCAGTAATGCCATAGTGGCGTGCTACTGCAGCATAACTTTTTAGTTCCCAGAGCAAATCCAGTAGTTCAACCTTCTCATGGATTGTTTTAAACTTTTTTCTGCCGCTTAGGCTCAGTGCCAGAAGCCTTAGAAGGTGCACAGCGTTTCAGGCGTCATCTTGTGCGTTTAAGAATAACAAAATGAATACAATAACGAGTTGGAAAACACAAGGACATTCAGTTGGAGACGCGTCACAGGGTAGCAGTCAATCAGCATCAAGGAAAAATGAATAACGCTCTCGGATTGGCTACTTCCACTATCCCAACCCGCGCTTCCCTCAGCGGTTGCTTCCTGTTCTCTCTACAGCACAGTATTGCCACGAAAAAAGCCATAGAAAATTGCGGAGGATATTTCCACTTTCCGCTAACAATTAATAGTTATGTTCTAAGGAAAAATCTGCAAACTACTGAGTCCGCGAACCCTGAACCACGACTTTGCAGGGGTCTACTGTTTATGTATGTATGTATGTATGTATGTATGTATGTATGAAAGAAAAGTGAGTACACCCCTCACATTATTGTAAATATTTTATTACATCTTTTCATGGGACAACACTGAAGATATGACACTTTGATACAATGTAGTCATTGTACAGCTTGTATAACAGTGTAAATTTGCTGTCCCCCTCAAAATAACTCAACACACAGCCATTAATGTCTAAACCACTGGCAACAAAAGTGAGTACACCCCTAAGTGAAAAATGTCAAATTTGTGCTCAAAATGTCAATATTTTGTGTGGCCACCATAATTTTCCAGCACTGCCTTAACTCTCTTGGGCATGGAGTTCACTAGAGCTTCACAGGTTGCCACTGGAATCCTCTTCCACTCCGCCATGTTGACATCACGGAGCTGGTGGATGTTAGAGACCTTGTGCTCCTCCACCTTCCGTTTGAGGATGCCCCACAGAAGCTCAATAGTGTTTTAAGCCTGGAGACATGCTTGGCCAATCCAGCACCTTTACCCTCAGTTTCTTTAGCAAGGCAGTGGTCGTCTTGGAGGTGTGTTTGGGGTCGTTATGTTGGAATACTGCCCTGCGACCCCGTTTCCAAAGGGAGGGGATCATGCTCTGCTTCAGTATGTCACAGTACATGTTGGCATTCATGGTTCCCTCAAAGAACTGTAGTTCCCCATTGCTGGCAGCACTCATTTAGCCCCAAACCATGACACTCTCACCACCATGCTTGACTGTAGGCAAGACACACTTGTCTTTGTACTCCTTACGTGGTTGCCGCCACACATGCTTGACACCATCTGAACCAGATTAGTTTATCGTTTATCTTGGTCTCATCAGAACACAGGACATGAGTCCAGTAGTCCATGTGCTTAGTCTGCTTGTCTTCAGCAAACTGTTTGCAGGCTTTCTTGTGTATCATCTTTAGAAGAGGCTTCCTTCTGGGATGACAGCCATGCAGACCAATTTGATGCAGTGTGCGGCGTATGGTCTGAGCACTGACAGGCTGACCACCCACCCCTTCAACCTCTGCAGCAATGCTGGCAGCACTCGTACGTCTATTTTCAAAAGACAACCTCTGGATATGACGCAGAGCACGTGCACTCAACTTCTTTGGTCGACCATGGTGAGGCCTGTTTTGAGTGGAACCTGTCCTGTTAAACCGCAGTATGGTCTTGGCCACCGTGCTGCAGCTCAGTTTTAGGGTGTTGGCTGTCTTCTTATAGCCTAGGCCATTTTTATGTAGAGCAACAATTCTTTTTTCCACATCCTCAGAGTTCTTTGCCATGAGGTGCCATGTTGAACTTCCAGTGACCAGTATGAGAGAGTGTGAGCGTGATAACAACAAATTTAACACACCTGCTCCCCATTCACACCTGAGACCTTGTAACACTAACGAGTCACATGACACTGGGGAGGGGAAATGGCTAATTGGGCACAATTTGGACATTTTCCACTTAAGGGTATACTCACTTTTGTTGTCAGCGGTTTAGACATGTGTGAGTTATTTGAGGGGACAGCAAATTTACACTGTTATACAAACTGTACACTGAGTACATTGTGTCAGAGTCATATCTTCAGTGTTCTCCCATGAAAAGATATAAGAAAATATTTACAAAAATGTGAGGGGTGTGCTCACTTTTGTGAGATACTGTATATATGTATATATTTTTTATATTTCAGATACCCTAAAAAAAGCTTTTTAACTCTTTTAGGGCTTTTTTTTTTTTTTTTTCTTTTCTCCCAGGGCTGAATATTTTTCCAGAAAATAACTTTTTTAAAAAAAGAACACAAAACAATTGTTTAACAAATCAAATCAACAAAAAATATTTATTTTTGACAAATAGAACTGTTTTGCAATCTGTATGAGCCTGCATACTATATAATGTAACATATTATTATTGCACATACTGTACATTCTACAAGGCAAAGTCCTGCAAAGTATGGTATCGCTCAAAGCAGCCAATTGCATGCATTGCCACGTTGCACTGCTTACAATATGTGTTGCACTGGTGCCTCTTTTTGAGTTGTCTATTGCTGCACACAACACAGTCAGGCTTGTACTTTTTGTCCTCATATGTGGCAGGAAAGTGGCGCTCAGTCAGCCTGTCTGGCACTGCTCTTTGTGCTGGCCTTCCTCGCTTTGCAAAAGGCACTCCGACATATTCTTCCAGCAAGCTGTCAACCACCTTCTTGCGGAAATCTGCCGCAGTCATAGTGCTGTCACTGTTTGCCTGCTTGAATAATAGAAATCCGTTTGTGAGTGCAATCTCACGCAGGCGATGGTACACAGTGTGGTACCACTTGGTGGACTTATGGCCGTAAGCATATGTGCCCAGAATCTGATCCAGTCGATCTACTCCAGCCATTTTACAATTGTACTCCTCAAGCGCAACAGGCTTGTCCAGCTTCCTACCTGCTGGGTTTCCCTTTGAACGAATTTGTTTTTCACACAAATTGTTAGTGTGAACTGTACTAAGGCAAGTGACCCGTTTCACATCATGCCATGCCAATGCCACCAAGTTATCCGCCCGCATGAAAACAGGATTGTCCCCTCTTTTCAACTTCAGCCTGTCTGGCTTCAGCTGTAAAGGCATGTGTCTCCTATTCACCCTGACTGTGCCACAAGCTCCTATTCCCCTGCTCTGTAGCTCCATGAACAACTCTGGAGATGTGTAGAAATTGTCCATGTAAACAACATGTCCCAAATGTTCATACCCCTGAAGCAGCTCCAGCACAACCTGAGTTGTCAAAGGACAGTTCTCTCTCTGAAATGAATGTTTTCCTGTGTAGGTAATTACTTTCAGGCAGAAGCCAGTGTTTGCTTCTGCCAGTACAAAGTCCTTTATGCCATACTTGGTGGGCTTGTCTGGCATATATTGTCTGAAAATAAGCCGTCCCTTATATTTTACCATGGATTCATCCACAGACAAATCACGGCCAGGCTGATAAAATTGTTTATATGTAGGCTCCACAATGTCAAGCAGGGGCTGAACTTTGTACATTGGATTATAGCCTGGCTCACCCCTTGGAATTTGCTCCTTGTTATCACAAAAGTGAATGAAGCTTTGCAGCAGCACGTACCGATCACGCGGCATAACCTGTCCAAAGCCACCCGGTGACAAAGCACGTTTGGACCAATGCTCCCTGAAATTATATCGCCAGTCCAGTCCCATCTCAATCTGCAATGCCACAAAGCCCTTCACCTCGTCTTTTGTTGTGGGTTTCCACTTTGAAAAACGAGACCGCGGAGCGAGCGCATCCCGCGATTCAAAAAATTGTTCAGCATACCTGTTTGTCTCTTCAGATATCAGCTGAAAAACTGCCTCAGGGAAAAACAGTTTGAAATAGTCCAGCGGCTTGTAATCCGTTGTGTCCAGCAGCAAGCCGTGCCTTCTTGTAAAGTCAGTTAGCCAAATCGGCTCCCATGGATCAATTTCTGGGTATTCCTCCCATGCGAACCTTGCCGTAGGTGTACTGGCAGCACGAATGCGCTCAGCTGCCAGCTGAGCAGCTGGGGCGGCATCGGCTGGTCTCCGATCGGCTGATGCCGGCTCCTCAATCTCTTCCTCAATCTCTTGATCGCTGTCTATGAAATCAGAGTCGGGCTCCGCGATTATGCGCAAAATGTCTTCTGCCGAGTATTTTCTTTTCTCGACTTGCTTCGTTCCCTCGTGAGATGTTGATGCCATCTTGTCTTTGTTAGTGTTTGCTTACATTTCGCAACTCACGCACACTTAAGATCATTTGCTGAGTCAACAAGTCTAGCATTCCTCCAAGCACAGAGGGAATGCCTGTGACGCGACAGTGTGTTTTGTCGCCATTAACAGCTGATTGTCGCCCTCTATCCCTGGATGTCGACTTTTGTCGACATGCGCCCTCAACCCCTCCTGTCGACAAAAGTCGACATCCGCCCTAAAAGAGTTAATAAAGAGCAACAAACTGAAATAATACTGATGACAGGGTCAGGCCAGATTTTTATCTTTGGAGGCATTTGAGGGCCATGGTGTATCAGGATAAGATAAGAAACATAAATCATCTTAGGGAACGTATCACCAACGCCATTACAAGCATAACTCCAGCTGTGCTAATACGTGTTCATCAGCAGTGGCGGACACGTGTTGAAATGTGTTTTCAAAACAATGGCAGTCATGTAGAGCATATTATATAAATAAAAATGGTTTTTCATAAAATAAAAATGTTTATTTTTCCTATGTATGGAAACCTTTGGCAAACTGTTGCATTGGTTTACTGTCAAATGAAGCAAAGAGTACACAACACGTGTTTCGCCCTCATTTGTGCTCATCAGATGCACAATTCAGGTTTTCGAGACTCAGACTTCGAATGCAATGAATATATATTCATATATTGTAATACAAAGGAGACAAAAATGAATGAAAGATGCTATCTCTTCCGTCTTTTCACTTCAAACGGATACTCAAGAACATTCATTAATCGAATTTTACACAGAAAATGCCAAAAAACTCAGCAAAAAATAGACTTGAACCAGAATCCCCACCCCACCTGGGACATACTTCAAAAAGAATCGCAACACGAATACATGAACATTGCAACACCGTCGGAAGAAAGGACTCACGATAACTGATCTACACACATACTAAATCAACAGGACTTACATTTAACTGGGACAATGTGCAAGTAAGATTTAAGGCCAGTACCAAAAGTGCCAGAGAGCTGGCCAAATCTTGGCTATCAAATGAGAACGCCATCAACAGACATTTGGACATAAATCCAGCATGTGCAAACTTAAGAAAAACATGTTCATAATAAATAAAATCGTTCGTGTGTGTGTGTGTGTATATATATATATATATATATATATATATATATATATATATATATATATAAATTATTTTTTTTTTTTTTGACACTACAAAACGTTAAGCCCACTGGAATATCGACATTTATTTCTCAAGCACACCCTACTGTCTGTTGTATATGACCATGTTTAGCTGTTCTGATATATCCTCTGTAAGGCTCAGTTTGAGTTTCTTGTGGTCACGAACTTCTGTTCTGTTCATGTTCACTTGAATTGAGGTAACTGTATACGAACATCAACATTTCACATTTTTTTGTGTTCATTGTTCTAATCTTTACTTGATTTTCTGTTTTTGATATACTTGTTAGTCTCCAAAGGGAAATTGTTTATTTTTCATATTAATTGAACATTGCCCGATATCATAAGCCTGGTGTGTAAATCTGAAAATTTAATACATTTTAAATGTATCTTAACAGGATTTTAGTTTTAATCTTAAGATTAAGTTTTTATGTAAGTTTTGTAAATTTGCCTTTAGCAGTAGTTTCAGTTTTGTGCCTGTTAGCAAATTTATTTAAAGCATGATTAACACTAGAATTTCCAGAGCCTACGAAAAGACTTGTAGATCTGGCCCACCTTAAATCTGTTCACACCTCTCCGTCAGCATCTTTTGTCCTGTAAATGTGCCGATAAAGCCAAGCAGCCTGCTATTCCATCCCCCCACAGCTGCAGAATGTGCACAAAGTTCTCCCAGCTCATGCCTTGATTGATTATCTGGGACTGAGGTGCTGGAGTTTTAGAGTGGAAATAATTGATCGTTATTTGGAACACATGCATTTCGTGTGTGTTCTGTTTCTACAATAATCTGTGTAAACACATTGTTAAAACAGAAACGTTTTTCATATTTTAGTTGGCATAAGCTATATAATGTGTGAAGTCTGAAGTCCAAAGATCAAAAACACTAAAGGTTCAAGGATAAAACAAAAGCTTCCATGACGTAGCGGTAAGATTTGCTGACTTGTAATCAAGAGTCCCCGGTTCTATCCCCACTGCCTCCTATATTTGCCATTTTCAGTAGTGAGCTGCTCTTATTGTTAATATTCTGCAGTGCACATATACATTTGGTTTGTGTCCATAACAGACGGTGGACATTTATAGTACTTGTGAAAGTTAGTTTTATTTTCACTTTTATTCTCAGTCATGATCATGATACATACTACCGCCCCCCCCCCCACCCAGGGATCTGACGCTGATAATTTTTATTTGAAACTAGGAATAACTGTAGATGTGAGCGGTGTTTTGAGGCAGTGGAACTGGACATTCTCAGATCTGGAGGGATAAAAGCTGACACACAAACGCTGGTGAATCTGCCTTCTTCGTATCTCACCGTCACATGATGGTCAGATCAGGCAGGGCGGGTACAGTGTGGTTGTGATTGAGAGAATAAAACCGAAAAAAGCTAACTTTTACAAGTACAATAAATTTATACCCAATGCCCCATATATTTGTCTTTCTTTTTTTCTCCTTGCTGCGTTGACACCGTACACCAGAAGGCGTGAGCTTATTCAGTGCAAGCAGGAACATGCAGGTGGCCATTTTCTGTGTGCTGTAACATGTTTTATTCTCTCAATCACGATCACGCTGTACCCCACCTGATCTGACTCTTAAGTAACAGCGCCACCATAAATTCACACCCAGTCTGACGCTGTTCATTTTCAAATAATGTTGCATTAGTGCAATGATGTTTTCTGATTGGTACTATTCAGGTCATAAAATATTTCTTCAAAATGTCATATATTTTCTCTTTCTTTCAGGTGTGTAATAGAAACCACAGCATAGAGAGAAGTGTGCACATTGCAACAGGCACACGTCGTAAATGTAGTAAGGACAGTCCTTGTGTGTGTGTGTGTGTGTGTGTGTGTGAACTGTTAACATTTGAATTTAATGATTGCATATAGCGCTGAACTTACCGCTCTGTAATATTCTTTCCTCTGCATGTCCTGGAGTAAAAAAGAAACAGCATGCAGCAACGTGGAGACTGGCAAGATCGTGTATAAAAAAAAAAAAAAAAGTGGTCACTGATTACAAGTGCAAGATGTTATGGAAATGAATATGAATAATGTTGCATCCATGCCACAATGTTTTCCAAAAAGTACTATACAGGTCATAAAATGAATAATTCCAAACATCATATATACCTATGTCTGTGGGTGTTTTTTTTTTTTTTGACATCATAGACCATAAGGTGCATGCTAATTCAGCGTGAGCAGGAACATTCAATGAAATTGAATTAAAAAAAAAATTCAGTTTCCTTAGAACCTAACTATTAATTGTTAGGGGAAAGTGCAAATATCCTCTGCAATTTTTTTTTATGGCTTTTTTCGTGGCAATACTGTGCTGTAGAGAGAACAGGAAGCAACCGCTGAGGGAAACGCAGGTTGGGATAGTGACAGTAGCCAGAAGGCAGATTCGCCAGCATTTGTGTGTCAGCTTTTATCCCTCCAAATCGGAGAATGTCCAGTTCCATTGCCTCAAAACACCACTCACATCTACAGTTATTCCTAGTTTCAAATAAAAACTATCGGCGTCAGATCCCTGAGGGGCGGTAGTATGTATCGTGATCGTGACTGAGAATAAAAGTGAAAATAAAACGGTAACTTTCACAAGTACTATAAATGTCCACGGTCTGTTACAGACGCAAACCAAATGTATGTGTGTACTGTATAATAACAATAAGAGCAGCTCACTACTGAAAATGGCAAATATAGGAGGCAGTGGGGATCGAACCGGGGTCTCTTGATTACAAGTCAGCAAATCTTACCGCTATGCCACGGAAGCTTTTGTTTTATCCTTGAACCTTTTGTGAAAGTGTTTATTTGATCTTTGGACTTCAGACATTATATAGTTTATGCCAACTTTTCTGTTTTAACAATGTGTTTACACAGATTATTGTAGAAACGGAACACACATGAAATACATGTGTTCCAAATAACGATCTATTATTTCCACTCTAAAACTCCAGCACTTCACTCCCAGATAATCAATCAAGGCATGAGCTGGGAGAACTTTGTGCACGTTCTGCAGCTGTGGGGGGGATGGAATAGCAGGCTGCTTGTCTTTATCGGCACACTTACAGGACAAAAGACGCTGACAGAGAGGTGTGAACAGATTTAAGGTGGGCCAGATCTACGAGTTTTTTCGTAGACTCTGGTAATTCTAGTGTTAAAAAGTGCTAAAGTGCATTTCAGTGTACATTACTGTTAAGTGTAATTTGGTTTAGCAATAGTTTTTAACTACTCAAAGATAAGTGGAGATACAAACTCATTAATTCAAACTTTTCTGCTTTTAAAGCTTTCATTTATTCAGCATTCCTTGGCAAACCCAGAAATATTCTGTTTTGCGGATTACCCATGCCACAATGTTGCCACAGATATTTTAAAAGCTCCACCAGAGGACGATAATCGTGAGATTGCAACATGGTAAGAGTTCTAATGAAATTTTAAGTGCATGTGCACTAATTGGTTGACAAATTATAGAATTTAAAAATCTTTTTTTACACCAGTTGGATAATTAGAAGTATATAAATATTAACCATGCATGCAGTATTTTAAAACAACTTAATGTATTTTTGCCTTTCATTTAATAGAAAAAAGTTACTACCATGTTGTCTGTATTAAAGCAGTTACCTGAATCAAATGTTTCATTTTAAATATTAGGAGCCGTATGTACATTCTTGTAGGAAGTGCATTCAGTGTTAATGGGAACTAAATATACTTCTCTGGTATCCATATATATTTTTAACTGTTTTTATGGAGTTCTGCTGGAGCTTGTTTTATAGTTAAAGCTCACTTATCCTTACTGTGCAGGCACACAGAGTATACATAAAACAGTTTTCACATTCTTGCTTGAGGGGGGATGCATTTGCTTACTGTAGCTATCATATTAATGTGCCAACCAGAGTGTGTCTTGAACAAACCCTTTCACAAAATATCTTGAACCTCAACATGACTTTTAACTCACTGACCTCCCCCTGGGTTGACAATTGCATTGATCCTATTAACTGGCAATCAGGTAGACTAGTTGAACTAGTTTAAAGCAAACTTTGCGCCTAACATGGTTGGTAAGCTGAAACCCAAAAAATCGATCATAAAATCAGACCCCGATTTGTACATCCGTTCAAAAATAAGTTTTTTTTTTTTTGTTTTTTTTTTTTTTTACATCATCTTGCTTCCTTCAATCTCGCACCAGTTCCTCAGACACATTGAACTTTGTTGCAGCACAGTTACCAATTTCTTTCTCCACTTCAACTTTTAATTTAAAACCAACTTCATATTTTCTTTTGATCGAACACTCCATCATAGATAACGGATGCTCTTACGATAAAGGTGTATGAGGGTGTGAGATACAAAAAACACAAATTAGTGCAAACGTCGCTTCGGAATAGTTCGGGTATTACCGTGTGGTCCCATAGGCACAATACATGGGGGTGGGTGGGTGGGTGGGGGAAGGCAGTGTGCTCTGTGGTTACTCTCTCAGGTGGGCGTTAGCATATCATAATCTCTTGGATCAATAGAGTGAGTTTTCCGTATTTGACTTGTGCTCTGTGGTTACTCTCTCAGGTGGGCGTTAGCATATCATAATCTCTTGGATCAATAGAGTGAGTTTTCCGTATTTGACTTGTATGACCGACATTATAAAATACCGGAAATTGATCGCTGGAGAACTTAATTGCGAGTACAGTAATCCCTCGCTATATCGCGCTTCGACTTTCGCAGCTTCACTCTATCGCAGATTTTATATGTAAGCATATTTAAATATATATCGTGGATTTTTTGCTGGTTCGCGGATTTCTGCGGACAATGGGTCTTTTAATTTCTGGTACATGCTTCCTCAGTTGGTTTGCCCAGTTGATTTCATGCAAGGGACGCTACTGGCAGATGGCTGAGAAGCTACCCAACTTACACTCTCTCTCTCTCTTTTGCTCTAACATTCTCTGCTCCTGATGGAGGGGGTGTGAGCTGCTTCCTTCCTTGCAACTGCTTTATACGGTGGTGCTTCGCATACTTAAAAGCCAAACAGCCCTATTGATTTGTTTGCTTTTCTCTCTCTCTGACATTCTGTGCTACTGACGCGCACTTCTTTGAAGAGGAAGATATGTTTGCATTCTTTTAATTGTGAGACGGAGCTGTCATCTCTGTCTTGTCATGGAGCACAGTTTAAACTTTTGAAAAAGAGACAAATGTTTGTTTGCAGTGTTTGAATAAAGTTCCTGTCTCTCTACAACTTCCTGTGTTTCTGTGCAAATCTGTGACCCAAGCATGACAATATAAAAATAACCATATAAACATATGGTTTCTACTTCGCGGATTTTCACCTTTCGCGGGGGGTTCTGGAACACAACCCCCGCGATGGAGGAGGGATTACTGTGTATATGGGTAGTACTTTTTTTCTATATCGATTAGCAGTGCCCTTCTTGTTATACATTAGCCTGTTATTACATGTCTGTTACCAGGCTGGAGAATAGTTTAAAAACACTGTAAATAGATTAACAACTGTGTAATATGATTGGATCACAAGCAAATTCATTAGAATTTTTGTAAAAAAGTGAATAATTCCACAATCTGAAATTTAATTTTATGCACAAATTGAGATTGTGGAATTTACCTTGGAATGAAGTAAAAAAATCATGCTTTAAGCACCACCCGTCTTGTACCCTGGAGTTTACAGTGCTAGACTTCCTAGTTCTTCCAGTTAAAAAGATGAGTGGAGCTAAACTGTAATGGGACTGCATAAGCAGCGTACAGTTGTGAAGGACAAGACTGGTCCTCTCAAGACAAAAGGAAATCCATTTCAGTGATACTAGCAGCTTATCAACCAAATTGAAAAATCCAAGACATAGCAATGTTTTGAGAAAATCGACACTACCTGGAAATAATCAAATTTTGAATAGTTTTGTGTATATATATATATATATATATATATATATATATATATATATATATATATATATAATGTGTAATGCACTTTTAAATATGTTTGGATATGAATGTGACAGGCCTAGTTAAACATTATTTATAGAAAAGGGGAGCTCTTTAAATGAGCTGTTGGAGTTGTGTATATTGAACTTGTCATGATAATATACTGTTGTATGGTTTTAAACGTATTTGACAATTTTTATTGAAACTTCCTTTTGGTTTACTTTTTTTCATTTTTCCTTGTTTCTGCTATTTTTCCCAACCTTTTCTTTACAATAGGAAGAGTTTGGACCTGATAGAAATCCTCCTACGACTTTCAGAGGTGGGACAGTATGAGCAAGTGAAGCAGCTTTTTACGTTCCCCATCAAGCACTGTCCAGACATGTTGGTTCTGGCCTTACTACAGATCAGTACCTCCTGGCACACATTACGCCATGAACTAATATCAACTTTGATGCCAATCTTTCTTGGCAATCATCCCAATTCTGCCATCATTTTGCACTATGCATGGCATGGACAGGTAAAATGCATTTTTGTACCTTATCTGTTTTATGCCTCAAGTATCTTTTACATATTAATGTTTAAATCTGCATCACTTGTAGGGTCACTAAGTTAAAAACATTAAGCTGCTTTGCAGTAATTGGTTTCAAAAATCAGAAAAATGTGTATGTATACGTAATTTATAGCATATTTCATTATCATTCATTGCTAAATAGCTCCCCCTGTTCTGCATTAGGAAACATGACACACTGATGCCCAAATTTCAAAATTATTGGCAACACCTTTACCTTCCATTGATGGGGCAAATCAGGAATTTTTATCCTAGACATCAAGCATTACATTCAAACCCTGCTTTTCCATTTTTTTGGTTTGTCTTAGTCGTTTGTCAGCAATTGCAGGAATGTGTGTATTAAGAATGTAGTTACATTAAACAAATTAAACGTATGCATTGCGTAACATTCAGGTGTGTTCAACTATGTTAATGTTTGAGTGTTTCACATTTGTTAAAGAGTTCTCATTTTTGTTAAATATTTTTGTAACCATGAGATGCATTCTGTCATTGGTAATATTGAATATAATAGTAGATTTCATTAAATACATGCTTTTAACAGTACTTTACAAAACAGCTCAAACAGGCTTATGGTAGCTCAATAGCTTTTTAGACATCCGGTTCAAGTGATGTAAATGTGGCATTGAATGATGTGTATCATTAGTTGAGAATGGTCTGTGACTAATTGTTCCATTTTCTTAAACAGAACATTTTTGAAAGTATACCCAATAGTACACTATTTGCAAATGCAAAATAATAAAAACTGACCAACAATAGCTTAAAATCACTACCAATATTACTATAAGAATGAAGGAAAGCAACTGAACTTCCCCATCTAGCTATTATTACTTAAAACACAGTAATTCATGCAAATCATATAAAATAGTAAGAACTTGGAAAGAGACTTATTTATTGTATAATGGGAATATGACGCTCTGAAAATACAGTGGTGCCTCATACTTCAAACAGTTCTAACTTCAAACATTCCAGGGTTTGAATGCTAAATTTGATCCAGAGTTTGAGCATCACCTTCTATGTTGGAACTGCGCGCACAGTGGTGGGGGGGGGGAAGCACCAACAGATGGTACTTGTGCAGTGACTGTTAACCTCATTTACTGCGTGCCCATGTAGTTTCTCGTTGACTCTGAAAGCCTCTGTTGTGTTATGTTCATGTGTTTTCATAGCTTTTTTTCACTTTATTTTTGGTGTATTTGGTTACATATAAAATTTAACCCTTATCTATCGACCAGGGCATCACCACCTCTCACTAAGGGTACAATAAATGCAGTTTTCATTTTATTATACAGAATTTAAATATTTTGTTTTAATTTATTATTTTGGTAGTTTGTTTAATTTAATTGTGTATTTGTTGTTTATCAAAATAGATATTGTTTAGCTTCTGGAAACAGGTTAATTCACTTTTCATTGTTTCTAATGGGAAAAATTGATTCAGAGTTCAAACGTCTTCATGTACCAAATTAAGTTCAAAGTAAGAGGCACCACTGTATATGGGAGCAAAGTGGCTCTTCGGATACAGATAAACTGCAATGCGCAATCGGTCGGTTGTATGTTATACCACTAAGTAATCAGCGTTGCACAAACTGTAGTCCTGTCCTTGGTATTATGATGATTAGCTTCAGTTCCATTTCTAAACCCTTCCAATGTTTATAAGTCAGAGGCACTTTTCCTGTGTAATTAGTTCAGACACCATTGAGATTCACTTCTTTTGAATTCTGATTTGCAGATACTCTTAGTTCAATCTACTCAGTCTTGTATATCTTTACTTAATTCTTTTCCCTTCAATTTATTTTCAGCAAAGTGACTTTTTTGTACTTCAAAGGTTACCTTACCTAAAGCAGTAGGAGAAAGATGCTGCTGTATGAGCTGTTTATGTGCATATCCTCTCCTCATTGTCTGACTCACTTGCATTGAGCAGCTATCAGACAAATAGGAAAGAAAATTAAGAGGTTCAAGCGACCTGCTTTCAAAGTAAAATTTAACCTATAATCTTATTTGTAGATGAAGTCGCACTGAATATTTCTAGTTTAAGACACAAGAGTTTGTAAAGTAGCTAATGCTTTTCAGTGGGATATTTGAAATTTCGAAATTTTGCACCGCTCAGTTTCTTCAATTTTCATTCAGATATCTCAAACTGTCTCGGGAAATTTCCTTGAATCTCAAGCATTCCACATTCCAACAGAATTAATCAATGGGGTGGTCTGAGTTGTTTCAGATAGATGGTTCGGGCTATCAAAATAGTTGCTTCAAGCGTTTTATGTACATGCACCTATAAATTCATGGACATAGTACCCAGGTAGTAAATTTGATCTGTTGTTAATTTCTGAGCCATTTTTGCTTGAGCTATTTCAGTTTTGCTTTGCACACATATTCTTTGTGTAACATGTTATACCTCATAGTTGTGTTCTCACACAGGCCTGTCATTTTAATTTTGAGGAAAGCTGTTATGTACACAAATTGCTAAGGTAAATGTTATAATATTGCTCTTCATCTCAGTTGATTTAATTGTTACTGAACACATTAGGAAAAAATATAGATGTTTGTGTGCCAAGTTTTGTCTTGACATTTTACTCTGCTGTTAAATTTGTTGCAGTTGCATTATAATCCTTTTTCGATAGGGCATTTTCATGATGAAAGTGTGTGGCATTGCAGAAATTTATGGGAACTAGTTTGATGTTTGAAAAAGCGTTATCGTGTCTGTCTTGAAGTTTCATAAATGTAACTTTGGAAAAATAACTTGAGTAACCCAGGCAGTATTTTCCAACAGAATGGATAATTGTGAAATGCCAGGACAGGTGTAGATTAGTGTTGTGTTGTTTCGCTCTTAGGGATGTATGAATTATTAAAACCTTCAGTTAATTTGATATTTTGAATCCAGCTCGTTCTCAGTTTAGGAACTTTCATCAAAATAAGCAAGCAGGAGGTTGATTGTTTCTGCCTATTTTAATGCAGTGGTCTCTAAACCCCTGGTGTCAAGTATGAAGACCTACAGAATGGTAATCCCAAAATGGCTGTCCAGTCAATAATCCTGTTTACTGTATTAAGGCAGATGCATCTTCCAGTGGTTCAGTAACCTTGGTTACTGTAAAGTGAATGCTGCGTTTGGTCAATTTTACTTTTTCTCTGGAGATGTGACTATAAGCTGCTTAAGATAAATTCTTCTCATCCCCCGACCCCATCTAACCAACGATTCCTTCATTTTTAACATTATATATATAACTTGAGTTGCAAATGTCGGCACATCTTGCAGCATTTGGTGAAAGTCTTTGAATTACACAGTTTTCCGTTTGGTTTACTCCCTGCAAGTTTAGCATCTAATTACACATTAATATTTTTATGCAGTGTCTTGCCTGATTTACCTTGGCTCAGCCATGCTTGAGTCATCCAATTCTGTATAGCACAAAACACTAGTGAGAACTGCACTTTAGCCTTGTGATTATTCTTTTTTTAGGGCCAGTCGCCTTCTATCCGTCAGTTAATCATGCACTCAATGGCAGAATGGTATATGAGGGGAGAACAGTATGACCAGGCCAAGCTTTCCCGCATTTTGGATGTTGCTCAGGACTTGAAGGTAATCAACTAGGACTTGTGCTAACAAAGTATATTGCATTTTTACCTTTGAGGATTTAAATGTCAGTTGCCTGCTCTTAAATATTATATGAAGCTATATTGATGGGGAAGAAATTCAACATTTTAAAATTTCATCCTAAACAATATTATTGGAATTAATTATTTTTAGTGGGCAAACCACTGTAGCTATGATGGATGCAATACTTTAGTATTCTTTCTTGACAAATGAATTTTTGGTTAACCATATAAAGTTACATCCTTTAAACTCAGTTCAAGGGTGTTGAGAGAACAGAAAATTAAATTGTACTTTCAATAGTGTTCTTAGTTTTGAAAAGATAACATTAAGAATAATGTAAGCATTTCCAGTATAGGAAAAACGTTGTAGTCCTTCTTTGGTTTTTCCATGTTAAAATGGTGAATTTTCTCTCTCCAGTCTTTATCCATGCTGCTAAATGGTACTCCATTTGCCTTTGTTATTGATCTTGCTGCACTAGCGTCTCGTCGAGAATACCTCAAATTAGACAAATGGTTGACAGATAAAATTCGAGAGCATGGGGTAAGTTTTAGAGCTCCATCAATGGTATTTTTAATTTTTTTTTTTTCTTTGTTTGAGTACTTCTTTTCTTTTTCTTTTAAAGGAGCCATTCATCCAAGCCTGTGTTACCTTTTTAAAAAGACGCTGTCCTTCCATCATGGGAGGATTGGCCCCAGAAAAGGATCAGCCGAAAAGTGCACAGTTGCCTCCAGAAACTTTGGCTACTATGCTTGCTTGTTTGCAGTCCTGTGCTGGGTAAGAATTTGTGTTCATGAAAATATTTGTAAATAGCATTGTTAAAAACACTTAAGCGCATCAGAGTCCAACAGTTAAAACATCATTTCACTCATGTGCATTCCATTGCAACATCAATATTTTCAGTATTTTTTTTTCCCCTGTCGTTTTAGGAGTGTTTCTCAGGAGCTCTCAGAAACCATCTTAACTATGGTAGCAAACTGCAGTAATGTCATGAATAAGGCTCGACAGCCACCTCCAGGAGTAATGCCAAAAGGCCGGGCTCCTAGCACCAGCAGTTTAGATGCTATTTCTCCTGTGCAGGTATGTGTCTCCACCTTCCAGCTTCTTTTAATGTGCCTGAAGTAAGTTTTTTTAGCAGTGTTGTCATCATTTGATAATGGGTTGATCTAACTTTAAAAAGGTTAGTTTAATTTTGAACTGATGGAAATGTTTTCAAAATAATTTGGAAAAGTGTTCTTGTATAAATGCTTGCTAATAGAGGGATAGCATTGACATGTAATGTAAAAGCTTCCTGAGATTTGTCTTGGAATTAGCATCAGTATGCTTTTTTCTCATTCTGCATGAAGTCCCTACTTTTTACATAGTACACAAGTTCTTATAATTTTGTTATGCCATGTACTATTAAAAGATGGTGCTATAAAGCTATTTTCTCAAAACAAATTTAAAAGCATACTTTTAGTAAGCAGATAATCCATTTTAGGTCCTTGTCTTGTTAATGTTTTGTTCATTTGTAAATCATTTCAAAACTTTTATATACAAATACCTTATACGCTTTTTCAAGAATATGAGAGGTGCAATTATAACAATGGAATGCTTCTGATGTGCTAGGAGAAATTAAAGAAATTGAAACATAGAATGGCATGGTGGCACAGTTGTGCTGCTGCAGTATGGAGACTGGGGTTCACATTCCAGTTGTTCCTGGAGTTTGCATCTTCTCCCTGTGTCTGCCTGGGTTTCGTCTAGGTGCTCTGTTTTTTCTCTCAGTCCAAAGACTTGCAGTTTAGGTGAAATGGCGTTGCTAAATTGACTGACGTGTGTGTGTGTGTGTGTGTGTGTGTGTGTGTGTGTGTGTGTGTGTGTGTTTTTCACACCTCAGTGGACTGGTACCTTGTCTAGGTGGTAGGTCCTGCCTTGTGCCCAGTGATTGTTGGGATAATTGGCTTAGGAAGGTGAATGGATTAAATGTTTTAGACCATTTTAAGGTTCACAACATATTATCTAGTACATTGCTTAAAAACATGGAGCAGCTATTTTAATTTTAAATTAAGCAATGCTATTATGTTTTGTGTAAGTTTTAGTCCTTTAACAGTTTTCATTCATTCTTTTAATTTAATACATTGTATAGTACTTTATCTTCCTAGTAGTAGGAAGAGACTAACTCTGGTCTGCTTAATATTTCTGTTGTTTAGCCATGAAGTCTATGTAGTGAGCCAATATAAGGAAAAGTGAAGCAGACACTTCTACGCTTTAGGAATTGGGGGATAAAGTATAAGATTCATTTTTACACAAGTTAGAATGTTCTAGGGATGAGAATACTAAGATGTAGTACTATTCTGATAACTTGAGACAGGGTAATTTTGACAATTATGTTTCATATTAAGTATTGTAGTTTTGATTCTGCTGCATGTTGCAGTTTTTTCAATTTTTGACTGATTTTGAAATGGAGATTAATAAAATATG
>NC_041402.2:46280843-46330843 GCF_900747795.2 Erpetoichthys calabaricus | reverse complement strand
CCTCTATGCATTGACTACAATACGGTCTATGCTGCGTTTATTGAAATAGGCGTTTTTTTAAAAACTGGATTTTATCAAATTTTTACTTTTTTTTCTCTTATTGGAATATACTAAACTGAAGAAAACCAGTTTAACAAATTACTGAGACAAAGAGGAAATACAGGTTAGTATGTTATGTTTTAATTCAGGATTGCTGAGGGCAAAAGATTTTTTCAAATAGAACTTAGTTTTCTCTCGTTATATATACTTCAGCTTGTGCTGGCTGACATTATTGATTTTTAATCTGCAGCAGTTGACAAAAGATATATTTTGTAGAGTTGGTTTTGTTCCAGTCAAAAGGGAATTAGTTTAGTAAAGGTTGCATTATGTTGAATGTAATGGTTTTGGATAATTGGTTTGTTTGTAGTTTCTGCGGATGCTTTTCATAAAGACAAGCTAAATATTAAGTCGTGATCCATTTAAGTCAAACTAATTTGGTGCTTCGGCTGTACCTTACATTTGTTTGCCTTTTGTGGATTATTGGTTGTGTTTGAAGTGAGTGCAAATCAGCAGTTTTGACACATTAGTTTGCTTCCAAAAATGTGTTTTAGTTGAATGGGACATTCTATGTAAGAGTGTGTGTGTGTGTATGTGTGTTTGTTTTTTTTTATAGCAGTTGTGGTGGGATACTACTTTAATGCTATTTTCTTTACTGCTCCAGCTGACCTTTCTCAGGTATGGCCTGAAGCAAACCAGCACTTTAGCAAAGAGATTGATGATGAAGCAAACAGCTACTTCCAACGAATTTACAACCATCCTCCCCATCCTACAATGTCTGTAGATGAGGTATATTCAAATCAATAATTAACAGGAATTTCAGACAAGTCAGGCTTTTTATACTTTGGTGTCTACTATTTTTAGAATGTGTCTGTTAAAGCCTGAATTTACTCTTTCAGGTGCTGGAGATGTTGCAGAGATTTAAAGATTCTAACATTAAGCGGGAGCGGGAAGTTTTCAACTGTATGCTGAGGAATCTTTTTGAGGAGTACCGCTTTTTTCCTCAGTACCCAGACAAGGAACTACACATCACTGCATGTCTGTTTGGTGGAATAATCGAGAAAGGCCTTGTAACCTACATGGCCCTAGGGCTTGCACTACGTTATGTCCTTGAAGCTTTAAGAAAGCCTTTTGGATCCAAAATGTATTACTTTGGTATTGCTGCACTAGACAGGTTTAAAAATAGGTATGATTTTCCTAAAGCATTTTTTGTATTTATCCAATTCTTGTGTGTTTATACACCTGGCATCTTATATACTACTTTGCAGCCATTCAGACACTACCAATATTGTGAAAGGTTGAGAAGAGAAAAAAAAATCACATGATTTAAAAGAAATCTCTTTTGATATTACATTTAAGGCCTGCACTTTCCTGATCAATATTTGTTAGACTATTTAGAAGTGCAATTAATTTTGAAGACATTATAAATGGCAGCAACATGGATTCTGTAGTTTCTAGCAACCACATTGCATTATACCATTTATCATATTTATGTTGCAGTTTAAATGGCACTTGGGGTCTAAATGAAGAGTGATCTTTTTGAAAGGTTTACAGTTTCCCATATATTATCAAATATTGCTGAAAATGGAATCCTCTGTCATATGTATATGTATGATTAAATCTTTTATGCTCAAAGTTTAAAATCATTTTTCATGGAGTAATTAGATAATGGTAAATAAATGCAAGATTGAAGCAGTATAGTTTGGAATTATGTAAAAAGTTGAATTTCACAAAAATTTGACATCATCTGTGGCTCTGCAGCTCAGAGTTTATATTGGTCATATCTGATTCCTTTATTTCCACCAGCTATGTGTTCATTAGCACTGCAAATGTCCAGTTTCTGAGCATGTAATAATGTCTACTCTTTAACAGCTTCAACCGGACTGTTTACACTATATTAAATCTAGTTTTGGTTAGTTGCTTGAAAGTGCACTTTTTAAAACTTCAGTTTTCGTCTTACAGTCTTTAATGTTCAAGCAATACCTTTAGGCTTTGTTAAAAACGGTGCGTCTTTTTAAAGCAAGTTTTTAAAAGGTTTGTACTATACTGTATATCAAGAAATAGAGTAGATTTTACTGATGCCGAAACATCTTAGGGGATTTTAAATTTTTCATTACAGTTGATGTGCTTCACGTTGCTGCTTAATTGCAGTATTTCAGACTATTTTCCCCAACTATAGCAAAAGGGAGGCATCCTTCCTGCTTCAGTATTCAGTCTTTTTGTGGTAGATGCTTGTTACGTGTGTCAAAATTAAGTAAACGTGGCCGTATTTTGTATGAATATTTAATGTAGTTACAAAGGTTGTAGTATGAAAATGTTTGTCATATTGTAGGAACAAGCTATGCTAAAAAGAAAGCTACTCAGAAAAGCTCATTTAAAATGCTATACTATAATAACGGTCAAAAATCTTCAGCACACCAGTTTAAGAATGAATGAATGAAGTTTCAGTGGGTTAACCTTAAGCACATGTATGTTAGATGGTTTTGATTTGTAGGATGGTCTTTTTTGTATGCACCACACTTTATTATTAATTGTGCTGCATTTACATGGACTTTTCATACTTCATTTTAGATTGAAGGATTATCCCCAATATTGCCAGCACTTGGCTTCCATTGCTCACTTTATGCAGTTTCCACATCACTTACAGGAGGTAAGATTTTTAGGTGTATTAGGCATGGATTGCCATTAAATTAATTTAGCAAGAGAAAAAAAAGAACATTAGGTTTATTTTTTTAAAGATAATTCAAGAATCCCATTCCTTTTAATGATTTTTTTTTTTTAATCTAGCATCACATCAGACAAAGTGTCTTGGCTTATATAGAGGAATATTTCATACAAAATTCAATAAATGTGCAAACAAAGTGCTGTGAATTGTGTTCATAAATAAATTTGCCTCAGTGTTTTTTGTTGCTTGCTTATTGAATTTTGTCAGTGTTTTTTGTTGCTTGCTTATTGAATTTTGTCCGTATTAGTACTCCAAATGCATCATGAAATATGGCTTAAAGTAAAACTCGCCTTCAGTCTTCAATGTTAAGAGGGTGGGCTGTAGCACATACTGTGTTTTAAGTGGTAAATCATCTTCTATGGAATGCTCATGCCTAATTACCTTCCGTACAGAAAGGTTAATGAAATAACACAACATTTGAAAATTACTATTGCCAATGAAATTAGTTCTGCCAAAGTTAACACACATTTCAGAGAGAAAATTGAAGATTTACTAGAAGAAATTACAATGTTAGTGTGCCTTTTAGACTATGGTATGAATTAAACTATTTTTTAAAACATCAAAGAACTAGTGCAACAGATTAGGATACACACCAGTTCAGTTGACAAAGTTACCTGCCCTGGATACACATCCTTTGACTTTCCAGCTGAGTCAATAGAACACTTCATTTTATGTGGTTTAAAAGTACAACAGATTGCAGATCTATATGGTGTATCAGAGACGACGATCATCATAGTAGGTATTTTTGTAATTAATTCTTATGCTATTTCATTAACTTCTATCTCCCACACAGACATATTGAATTAGGCATGAGCAATCTACAGACAATTCACCAATCCAAATACAGTACGTGCTAGAGCCCACCCTCTCTGTTTTGAGTGTGAGTTTTATTTCAAGCTGTATTTCTTGGTGCATTTTGTGGAATATTACTGACAAAATTAGATAAATAAGTAACAAAACATATTTTGTGATGAATTTATGCTCCCGTTTCACAGTACTTTATATTTGTGCATTTCATTTTGTCTGAAATATTCCTCCATAGGCATTCTCTTTATAATTTAAAAAAAAAAGAATACCTTAGATAAAGGATATTGACAGCCAGTTTGTCGTTTGTGGGTGCCCGGTATTCAAGCATTTTGAAGTGTGTACTTCTCCCAAAAGGAACATAGGTTAAATTTATCAGCTTTTTACTAGTTAAAAATTCAGTTCATTGATGTGAAGTTTGTGCATTTTATGGTTTGTATTTGAAATAAACTTAAATCTGTGAAAATGGAATGAACAGTTTTAGACTTAAAGCTGTCTGTAGTGAAAAAAATGCACTTTTTATTTTGATTTAAAGGGTTTGTTAAAGTTGTGCTCATTTGCGTACAAACAAGTATATTGTTTACATTCATTATTAATGTATATTTTATCTTTGCAGTACATAGAGTATGGGCAACAATCAAGAGACCCACCTGTTAAGATGCAAGGGTCAATTACTACACCTGGCAGCCTTGCTCTTGCACAAGCTCAGGCCCAAGCACAAGTGCCCCCTAAAGCATCTCTTCCAGGGCAGGTTAGCACTGTGGTAACTACATCTACCACAACCACTGTTGCCAAAACCACTACTATTACCCGCCCCACTGGAGTTGGCTTCAAGAAAGATGTTCCGGTGAGTATTGATAGCTCAAAGAAAAGAGGCCTTTATTCGCTTTTTTTTTTCTGTGCAGTGCTCCCATTTGTGGTGCATGTAATGTACATACAAAAGATACTAGTAAAATGACTGATATTTTCAAAAATTTAGCACTGCTGCCAAGATTTCTTAAAATCCTGTGTATTCAGTAGATTTGCCTTTTAATACTTTTATCTGTGTAGTCTCAGTTGTATAGCGATAAAATAAGTTTTATTTATGACTGTACCACCCTAAATTCATCTTGCCTTAAAACCTGTAAAGGGTTGGCCTTAGTTAAAGGGTGGATCTTGCCTTGGAATATAGAGCGCTACGTTTTTTATTATTTATTTTTTTTTTAGTTTTCTTGTCAGCAGGATTTGAAGTTTCCTGTCCTATTTTTATAGCTGATTTTGTAAGCAAGTCAACAGTGAAGAATATTATAAAAAAAAAAAAAAAATACAACATGAGAAATAAATAAAACCTGCATTTTCATTCAAAAATGACAAGGTCTTAATTTATACCCAGAAAGTGGAAAAAAAAGGAAAAACAGAAATATTTAATAGTTTGCCTTTTAGTGCATTATGAGGTTGTATATAGTTTTCTTTTTGAGACTTTTAAGCACTTTGGAAAAATTAACTCATTAAAGCAAAGCTGCCCTAATAACTGCCTTTCCACTATTAACCATTAAAAACAATTTGGGTATCGTTTTACATTGTTATTCATAGGGCTTAAAATTATAAATTTATCTAAAATGTTGCAAACATTGAAAAGGATTTTAAAAATTTCTTTTAAATCATTTACAAAAAAAAATGTTGACATTTCCAAGTTTCTTTGATAAAGAAGTCTATCTTAGCTTGCTATAGTCAACACTCAACAATTCTTGCATAATGCAGCATTATGTCCAGAATTTCTGCTTGAACAGTGAAGTGTGAGGGTATTAGGATCAGAACCATTCTTTTTAGGTGACTGGAAAATGTTTAAAATTTGTTCCAAGTTCAACTTTAGATCTAAGACCATAGTGACTGGTTGAAAAGGTATGTTTAAAAGGCAAAAGACTGAGCATTTTACTAATGATGATACAAGCGAATGCCTTTTTTTTTTTTTTTTTTTTTTGCCTTTTGAAGGAATTTTTTTAAAAATTTCAAATGTTTTATGACATTGTTGCAGTGCTCCACAGTTTAACAATTTCAGGTAGCTGGAATGTTTAATTCCAAATGTCCTGTGTCAAAATGGATGTCAGCATAAATTAAGCATGATTCAATTTATAAAATGCATCAGCTTTTTTTTGCAAAGGGAAAATTATTATGTAAAAGATACCAATAAAGCTGTTTTTCTTCCCCTGATGTCTTACTAAATTACCATTATTATTTCAACAGTTTAATGTGATTTTCATATTTTTGATGGTTTATTATCAAAGTGGAAAGTGAGATTTGCCTCTTTATTCGCTCCCCAGAGTGTGCCTTTTAACATGATAGGAAATACTCATCTAGTTTGAGCTTTTATTGGTCTTAATAGGAAAGGCAGATGAAGACAGTAGTGAAGGTCTTAGAGATTACTTCCCTTTAATATTTTTTTTCCTCCACAACTTTTTGTAGTCTTACTATTTTAGTCTAATATCTTCCGATATTTATATCCTTTTTATCAGAAAGACATCTAATTCCTTAAACTTCTTCTTCCGTCTACACCTATTTTTACTGGACTTTAGATATCAATCCAATTATACTTAAATTCATATAGTACTACTTACCTGTGTTAAGTGTGTAATGAAAAACCATATGTTAGCCCACCAATGGGCCAGAGGGAAATGTTATTGCTGAAATCGTTTGCACTGTTTTATGCTTGGTGGTTTGACTGTGTTCATTCAGATGGATGCCCAGCTGAAAGTCACAAGGTTGTATCTAGACTTTGACCACTAGGCATAAATGAATAGCTCTGACTGAAGATCCTATATGCCTGTTTCTTTACCATAACCACAGCATCTGTATTTTAAAGGACCTAGCTAATCATCTGAAGGCGTAGCTCCATTGAATTACTCCATCCATTCATTCATTTTTCCAGTACTTATTCAAAACTGGATCGCAGGAGCAACAGTCTTACCAGTGAGGCCCATATATTCCTCTCCCTAGCTGCACTCGCCAACTTATACTGTTGAGTTCCAAGGTGCTTGCCATCTGGGAGATGTAATCCTCCCAGTGAGCACTGGGTCTTCCTCCTAGCTGGTAGTGCCCATAAAACCTACACAGGCATGCATCCATATTAGATGACTGAACGTCCTCAGTCAGCTCCTCTCAATACAGAGGGTCTACTCCGAACCTCTCCTTGGATGCCTGCGCTTTTCATCCTGTTTCTAAGGGGGGGCCCAGCTACCCTGCAGAAAAAGCTAATTTTCGCCGCTTGTACCTGTAATCTCATTCTTTTGGTCATTAACCAAAGTTCATGTCCATTTATGAGGGTAGGGGTGTAAATTGACTGGTAAATCAACAGCTATGCCTTCTGACTTGGCTCCTTTACCACATAACTGTTCTTACCGCCTCAGTCAGTTTGTCGATCTTTCCTCAATTTCTCCTCCCTCATGAACATGACCTCAAGGTACTTGGCTTCTTCCACTTGATACAGTAGCTCATCTCACAATCAGTCTACCTTTCTCCTACTGAGGACTATGGCCTCAGATTTGGAGGTACTGATCCTCATTCCTGCAACATTACACTTAGTTGTGAACTGTCCCAGTGTGTACTGGAGTTCACGGCCCAATGAAGTCAACAGGACCATGTCATCTGCAAAGCTCAAGTGACACAATTCTAAGGCCAACGAACTGGACCCCATCCCTGGCTGCACCTTGATATCATGTCCAAACAAGATAGCAGGCAAAGTATAGCTGTGGCAGAGTCCCACACCCACTGAGAACAGTGCTGTTTCTCACAGTGATTATACAGAGACCAAATAGCCGTTATTACAGGTAAAAAAAAAAAAAAAAGAATACTTTTATCTTTTCTGACAAATTTGCATTTTGACATTAGTTATGCAAAAACTGTGAAGATCTTTCAAGGTTTTTGCAGAGCATCAAGCAAAATCCTAATTAAAAGGATTAGTATACTTAAGTAATTGGCAAAAAAATTAAACTGTTTCATTCTGTTGAAGTTCCTATTTTTTCAGGTTATTCCTGTTTATTATTGTGATAAGACTGTAGAATGGGGTTAACCTCATTTATTAGAAATGATTGTCTGATACAACAGTGATTTGCAGGTGTTTTGACACTGCCTGACCTTTGTAATGTGTGGGATTATAGTGTAAGTCCTCAGTTACTGTATAGCAGGACAGTATAATTTGTGTGTTTATGCAGTAAGTGATCTACTGTGTAATGTTTTTCTTTAGTTGTTGTAGGTTTAGCTAATGCACAATGGCTGAAAACTTGATGCTATGATACCAATGCAGGAACCCCTTTGATCTGATATGATTACTATTGCTTGCACTCTTAAATCATGGTTTCCCCTTTAACATATTCCCATTTCACCTACTGGCACCTAATTGTGTCTCTAGAGCAGAGGTGGCCAACTATTTTTTATACGGGCCACATGAGAAAACCAGCTTGTTGAGGAGGGCCGCCCATATTGTGTCAACTGTTATATTACGTTAAACATATATATTTTTGTAACTATAATAAAATTTATACACCACATATTCAGGTTTTGTTTGATTTATTAAACATGGAACACACACTATAGCATGCTTTCAAACACAATCTGTTCCTGATTGTGTAAAACAAAAACAAAATAAATACATTTTACTGCATTAATCACTGAAAGTATTTTATTATGTCTGTATCTTTGACAACTTAGTGGGAAGACAAGTCTGAACTTCAGCTAGTGCACTGAAGTCAGGTGTAATTCCAGGTTTTGCTATTCGCAGTACAGCAGACAGATGGTCACCACTGAGAGAGCATCTGTACCTGAATATGTTAAATTTCATTACTGAGAATGTGTCTTCACATATGTATGTTGATCCAAAGAGGACAAACATTCTCTGAGCTAGTCATCTCAAGTGTAGTAAATTCTCCGTTTTGAGAGAATTGTAGAATGTCCATAATGGCACTGACTTGAAGTGTTCTGCCAGCAATGCATCAGACTGCAAGTCTAAGTTCAAGTTGTACCTCAGTGGGGTACTGTCAACATTGCATATAAAAGGAGAGGACATGGTGAATATTTCAGTTTCCACTGCTTTGAAGTCTTTCAAATCACCTGGAAAACTTGCCATTCAGTGCTAGGAACATGGCTACATATCTGTTAACACTAGAATCCCTGAAGCCTACGAAAAAAGTCATCACGCCGGGCCAACTTAAATTCCTTCACACCTCCTCATCAGGTGTGGTAGCCCAGATTGGTGTGATCATCCTTGTGCTCCTCCAACAGTAAAACAAAATGTCTGTGATTTAATAACCCTAGCACTGATAAAGTTGACAGTATTTATATCATCCACATGATTAATTTTCAACACTGATTTACATAGCATTTCTTAATGAATAATGTAATATAAAAATGAGTTTTTGGGCTGGCTTAATAATCTTAACCACTTTTTCCTCAAATCCTTTTTAAAAGTCCATCATTTTTACCTGTCATATTTGAACCATCAGATGCATCACCAACTAACTTTTCCCACTGCAGTCCTAACTTTTGCAAGCGTGTACTGACTTCAGTAAATAGATCCTTACCGGTTCTTGTCCCTTTCACTGATTGTATATAATTTCAAAGTCTTTTGTTATTCCTTTCACAAAAATCAGCAGCTGCTCTGTGTCACGAACATCACAGCTCTCGGCCAAGGAGAAGTTGATGTTTTCCACAGTGTGTAGTATCAGATACTCTGCAATTTCCTCAGTCTGTCTTATTGTGAGATTAACAGATGTTCTATGGGCAGAGGATTGCCGCAGACTCCAATAAGCATTCTTTAACAAATTCTCCATCAGAAAACAGTTCGCTTCTTTTTCTTTGCTTCTCTTAGGAGTCTAGGATTTGTTGAATGATCTGTTTTCGACACCAACCTTTCATTTTTTTTTTTTTACTGCTCATTTTTGTTTTTCTTTATAAAATGTAGACGGAATGCAGCTCAATAGTCGTCGTCTTCTTTTATTCAATATAACATGAACAATTTTTGTATTGCCTCTTTCTCTGATGTCTCCTGCAGTTTCCCTCTTTTATATCCCTTCCTTTCTGATGCAGTCTTCCACAATTTCCCATACATATCAATTTTGATTTGTTATCACATATAGTTGTGATGCAGATCGACACGCCCAGGCAGATACTTGTCATCCGCACCTTCCACGGGCCATACAGAACAAGACCATATGCTGCATTTGTCCGCAAGCCGTATAATGCCCAGGTCTGCACTAGAGGTATACAGTGATCCCTCGCTATATCGCGCTTCCCCTTTCGCGGCTTCACTCTATCGCGGATTTTATATGTAAGCATATTTAAATATATGTCGCAGATTTTTTGCTGGTTCGCGGATTTCTGTGGACAATGGGTCTTTTAATTTCTGGTACATGCTTCCTCAGTTGGTTTGCCTAGTTGATTTCATACAAGGGACACTATTGGCAGATGGCTGAGAAGCTACCCAACGTACTTTTCTCTCTCTCTCTCTTGCGCTGACTTTTTCTGATCCTGACGTAGGGGGATTGAGACACGGACGCTCGTCTAAAAATGCTGAAAGATTATCTTCACATTGGCTACCTTCTGTGCAGCTGCTTCGTGAAGCGACATGCTGCACGGTGCTTCGCATACTTAAAAGCACGAAGGGCACGTATTGATTTTTTTATATCTCTCTCTCTCTCTCTCTGCTCCTGACGGAGGGGGTGTGAGCTGCCACCTTCAACAGCTTTGTGCCTCGGTGCTTCGCATACTTAAAAGCAAACAGCCCTATTGATTTGTTTGCTCCTTTGAAGAGGAAGATATGTTTGCATTCTTTTAATTGTGAGACGGAACTGTCATCTCTGTCTTGTCATGGAGCACAGTTTAAACTTTTGAAAAAGAGACAAATGTTTGTTTGCAGTGTTTGAATAACGTCCCTGTCTCTCTACAACCTCCTGTGTTTCTGCGCAAATCTGTGACCCAAGCATGACAATATAAAAATAACCATATAAACATATGGTTTCTACTTCGCGGATTTTCTTATTTCGTGGGTGGCTCTGGAACGCAACCCCCGCGATGGAGGAGGGATTACTGTACTGCATATAGATAGAGTTCCAAACCGCTCCTTCATATAATGACTTTCAGGTGAGAAATAGTATAGTACTTCAGTCCATTACAGTGCAGGTCCAGTCTTTTATAGGTGTTATAAATATATTTTAGTTAAATTGTTTTGGAGATCAAAATATCTTCAATGATATGAGATATTCCTAATTTGTATATAAAGAGGAAATTGTGGTGATCAAGAATATTCTTGGGGGAATGACATAACTGTTTAAGCAGTTATAATTTATTAAAACCTGAATAGAAAGATTACAGTGAACTAAATTTTGTATATTGGTAATATTCTCTTTCAGCCTTCTATTAATACAACCAATATTGACACACTGCTAGTAGCCACTGATCAAACAGAGAGGATTGTGGAACCACCGGAAAATGTTCAGGAAAAAATAGCTTTCATCTTTAACAATCTTTCCCAGTCAAACATGACACAGAAGGTAAGATTTTGTTAATGTTAGCTGAAGTTTTGACAGTGATAATGTGAAAGTTTAACCTTTTTTTAGGGGCTGCAAATTTAGTGTTTTTCTTATTTCTATTAGTAGAGCATTGTCTATTGAATTTGTTCTTATATACTTACATACACAGCTCATTCTTGTTTATACATTTCTTAAATTGAACCATACCATTTCATACGTATATTTGGAATGACTGCACAATTCAAAGCTCTTATTAATGAAAAGGAGAGTACCTTTTTATTGCTTGTAGCATAACATTTTTTCACACACAATTTGTAGGAGTATAATTATAATAGAGGTGGATAGGTGGCTGACAATGGAGTACTTCCCTGACTACTTAGAAATACATGCAGTATTAGTGATGTCTATTAAAGCAGTGAGCAGTACTGCTCAATCTTCTGTCTTCTTACAGCAGCCAGGTTTGGCAACTGTGGTGTGAAAGGCAGTTTCTGGCACAGATGGTAAGCCTAAACAAATATCCAATCAGTTTTAAAATTATTTGTATTTTGGAAGACTGTTAAGCTTGTTCAGAATGACAGATACAGCAAATATCAATGTGTAGACATTTTGAAATGTCAGCATTTATGAATGCAAAGAGTAGAATCCTGAAAGATCTTTTTTTTTTTTTTTTTTTGAATTGCATTTATGGAAGAATAAAAGTGAAGTTAAATTCTTTGGCACAAGTGTACACACATAGGGTATGACTTTTTTATGTTTAACCAGTCATTTTTCAGAGAATGTGCAAAGGTGTTCACCAACTATTTAAATTAATTCCATTGTCAATTAATAAAATCAACTGTTCCTCTAGGATTTTCCTGAAGGTTTGATTACAAGGCAGAGATGCTAATGGTGTGCAAGCACCTTGTAAAAGTTATGATGAATCATATTTTTGAAAGGGTACACATCAAAAAAGGGTTTAAACATTTAAAACGTCTTGAATAAGAAAGTTGGTTGTTATTAAGAAGAGATGAAAATATGGCAATAAACAAATTGCACAGAAATAATTTCTCACCCAAAGATTGTACATTTTTTGCAAGACAAACTCTTCACATGGTTTTGTGAGCTTAGTATTTCAGAATTACAGTAAAACTAAAAATGTTTACTTTGGGCTTATCAGACTATTGCTTTCCAAACTTCTTCCATGGTGACCCCAAGAACGTTTAAAATACTGCTCATCACATACATACACATTTTGTGTGTCAGAATGAAATGAAAACTTGTACAATGCATATTCATCAGGCATTCAATTTTGGCATGATTTATCATTCATAAATCAATAAATGTAGTGTGCCATATTGGAAAGCAATGGAGTACATTGCTATATTAGTGAAAATTTTAGTTTATTTTTATGTATTAGTTGCATAGGCTCGGAGTGAACTGTATCCCATTCTGCTTTCTTTTTGATATAGAGAATCCTATATATGTGAAAGATTGTTCTCAAGTGTTTGTTTGGAGGCTGCAGTTGTTGCGTTTTTCTTGTGACTGTGTGTAAGCACTATGTATATTGCAAACACAGCGGGTATAGACAGTAAAAACACATTACCTTCTTGGCACCCCATGGTTTCACAACCCCCAGTTTAAAAAACTCTGCAGTAAACAATAGCACTGGGTCAAAAATCAACACCGTTCACCCAAACAAATAATTTTACAATACCATGTCTTTTCAAGTGATGTTCAGTACTGTTGGGAGTTGTTGCTGTTATTGCTCTAGGTTCAAGTAGAAGACTTACGTACTGTTTTTTGCTTATGTGGTCCTTTTGTTCATGGTGTGCTGTGGTGCGACCTTTCTAAGCTTGTTGTTAAGCTCCTGCCATGTCCTGCAACTTTGTACAAAAAGTATTGCTTTTTCTGGCACAAAGTGTAGATGCTGAAGTTCCCTTCTTGTAGAAGTAATGCTGCTTTCTAATCTTCAGAGAACAGTCTCAATCATTGGCCTGAACCTGACTTGACAAAATGGATCTTGGAAATAGTTCAGGGCATCCAGCTCCAAGAGAACAGTCTGTGAGAGAGTGGCTCGTCAGGTTTCAGAAAAAAGAGATGAAAGTAGCTAGTTTTAAAGGAAGATATAACTTTGTGTGATTTGATCGAGGTCCCTTCTGATTACAGAACCAGTGTCTCCTTAAAAGTGCGTTATTTTGTCCATCACATACAGGCAGTTCAGTTTGTGGTCACAAGCCTAAAATTAATGTCTGTTTTGGCGTCTTATCTGAAGAAGCCTCTGCAGAGGTATCAGCTTAACTGTGATTTACACCTTTGTTATCAGATGAAGTATTGGGCTGACACTGGTAGTGACTGCATTTCAGCCCATCACTAAGAAATGGAGGTTGGGAGGTGAGGTACAGCTAAAATTCTGCTTCCCTGTTAAATCTGCTGTCTTAACAGGCTTTGTGTCACCAAATGCCTAGCAGAATGGACAGTGCCCACTTTGACCTACATTACTCTTGCCAGCTGCTCAATACCAGGGTTGACTGATACTCTAGCAATACCAAAACAAGCAGGAGAAGGTTTACAGTTTTACTGCTAATTAACTTAATGTTCCTTAATACGCCCAAAAAGAAGCAAATAAGTGTTATAACATTATACCAATACATCCTGGATAGGTAGCAGTTGGTATTGTTAGAGGTCTAAGCATTCAATGTGTTTACAATACAAGACTACTACTACAGAAGACTACTTCAGAGTACTTTTGGCCTAATAAGCTGATTGGTCTCAGTTTCAGCATGGCCTCTGGTTGGATGAAATGGGGGATGCTCCAGGTCTTTGATCTGACATGGTCTTTGTATGGATGGAAGAGTTGACACTTTGAACTACTTGGTTAGCCTAAATTTATGCTAGTCTGGTAGCTCCTTGATATACCTTTTGGACAAGTAAACATCCTAGTACAGTGCTTACTCCCCCATGTATCTAAATCATTCCCTTTGATCAGACCAGTCATGTTTAGGCACAAGTGAACCTACATTTTCCCCTGCATGTCCTTAAATTTCTACTAATGCAGTGCTTCACTATAACCTAAAACCCACCTCCCAAGAGAGAATATATCCCTGTGCAGGTCTTGACGGACCTAGGAATTTCCCATAAGCAACTAAAGACTGTTACTTGGGAAAATATGGCCTGGTTAGTCCAATTCAGTGTGTTGTCACCATGACCACTACCAGACAAATGAAGCGAATAATGTGCTATAATAGAAAACATCAAGTTTATAGTGACTGGATTGCTTTTGCAAGTGTACTTCTCTCCAAATCCCCACCCATTCCCCCCCCCAAAATGTGTTTGTATCCTAGTGTTATGAAATTAGTTGTAATCTGAGTTAATTACTATCATACATCAATGGTGGGCTAAAAAATGTTTGCACATATCTTCTGCTTGATAGCAGATAAAATCTAACTTGAAATGTAGAAATCTGTTTAACATCAGTGGAATGTATCAAACTTTTTTTTTTTTTCTTCTAAAATTTGTTTCTAAAGGTAGAAGAGCTGAAAGAAACTGTTAAGGAGGAATTTATGCCTTGGGTATCCCAGTATCTTGTAATGAAGAGAGTCAGTATAGAACCAAACTTCCATAGCCTTTACTCCAATTTTTTGGATACATTAAAAAACCAAGAGTTTGTTAAAATGGTCCTTAATGAAACATACAGAAATATTAAGGTGAGATTTTTTGCTAATTCATTATGGTTTTTTTAAGTTTGTTTTGCCTTGTAATAACCACCTCTTTACTTCATGTGTAGTCACTATTCAAGTATGCTGAAACTATTTACTTATTGGCTATGTGCTTTACAGGTTCTCCTCACATCCGACAAGGCTGCAGCCAACTTTTCTGACAGATCACTATTGAAAAATCTAGGACACTGGCTTGGGATGATTACATTGGCAAAGAATAAGCCCATTCTTTACACGGTTTGTAGGCTAAATGTTTAATCTGTTTAACATCTTTAAGTAGTCTGCCAGGTGGGTACCACCAGTACCTTATTAAATTGAATGATCTTTGCATAAATGGCTTAAAAAAATAAACGGTGTTTGTGTCTCCAAACATTACTTATAAAAACCCTTCATTTTTTGTGCAAAAATAAATGTCAGTAATCTATACTATTCATGTAATGTGTATTTATATTTATCTTTCTTGGATGGGAGTTGAATTAGTCTTAAGTTTTGAGAGATTTTTGTTTCAAATTGGCATGCTAGCATTCATCTTGGTCTTTTTGTTATTTTGAGGCTATTATAAAATACTGCATCTCTCATAGAAGCTTATAGTGGTGTCTAGAGGAACACCAGTGCACACGTGGAACAAGCTTGCTGCAAATGTTTATTTGGAGCAGTAAGTTTTCTAACGTGGTTAAAAGTCTCCAGATTGTGTACATAGGCACTTATCCAAACATTTCTGGAATGGTAGTAACAGTCTTTGTTTCCTTGTAACCTTTCCTCTCGTGATGTGATTCAAGCTTCATTCACATGAGTACCAGTAGGTAGCTAAAGCTGCTTTTTTTTTTTTTTTTTTTTTTTTTTTTTTATGGCAGTTTTGCTAGCATAGACTGAGTTGTTCATTCTTTACATAGTGTTGTGCCAGTGAAGAACAGATTTAATTCACATACTACAAAATCTTTTTTTTTCTTCTATTAACAACATTTATGTCAAATTCTCGTGGTTTAAGTTTTTTAAGGGTCTTGTTGTAGATATGAACTTGGTGCTTTAGTAGTTGTCTTTCCCAAACACCTTGGGGAACATGCTCTTTCAATCAAAAATGAATTTGGGGAAAGTGAACTCATTACTTTTGTGAGTGTGTAACCACAAGTTTAAAACAAAAATCTGTATTTGAATCAAACTTATGTAGCAGATTTTGTATAAAGCTTCTAAAAGGTAGTTTTTATTTATATATTTACAAATGCTGTTTTTTGTTTTTTTTTTGATAAATGAGAAGCAAAGGAGGAACCAGTCATTCTATACATATTTTTATATTGATTGGAATTTTTTTCCTCCAGAAAATGTTTTAACTCTTGATATCTTTCATAGGATTTAGAGGTTAAATCATTGCTGCTGGAAGCCTATGTTAAGGGACAGCAAGAGCTTCTGTATGTGGTCCCTTTTGTTGCCAAAGTCTTAGAATCCAGTGTGAGGAGTGTGGTAAGAAATTGTTTTACATGATGTCTTAATTAGTAGATTTTGCATTGTTTTATGACTAGAGGATTGTATGAATGATTTCCTTATGATTTCAGATATTCAGGCCTCAGAACCCCTGGACAATGGCCATTATGAATGTTTTAGCAGAACTTCACCAAGAACATGATTTAAAGGTAATTGTGTATGGGAGCAGATTGTTCTTTCTCCCCCTCTCATGCTTACAAACTTCTAAAACTCGCCTGACTCAGAATGCAATGGCGTTGCAGTGCATTTCTAAAAAGCAGGATTGTGGTATACTGTCCTGTTTGTGGTGTTTGGATTCTGTAGCAATAGTGAAGGAGGGCTCTGGGTTTGTGTGTTTTGTTTTTTTTTAAATAACTTCCTAGAGGAATAATTAGTTATGTGAAAGACAGGTGACAAGGCACAAGTTTAAACAGTAATGACAAACATTTTCCAGTGCGATCTAGAAATGATTATTTTCATAAATTGCTGAAATACCAAGGCTTTTTGTTAGAGTGTAAACGATTTTCCTTTTTTAATTAACAATTTACCCAAGAATAGCCATGGTTACAGTATTAATGAAATATTTTAGAATATGTGCTGCCTTTCTAAGTTGTGTAGAAATCTTAAGTAATTGACATACTCTAAAATGAATGTTTACAGTGTATTATCTATTGTAATGCATGTAGTAATGTACAGTGGAACCACGGGTCACAAACGTCTCGGACCACGTATAAATCAGGTTACGACCAAAAAGTTTGCCAAACTTTTGCATCTGTTCACGACCACACACTCGGGTGACTAACAAGGCAGTTTCCCTTCCGGTTCGTACGCGCTGATGATTTCCGCACATGTTCAGTCTCTCCTTGTACATTCCCTGTGCAGCGAGAGAGCCCAAGCAGAAGAAGTAAGTAAACATTTAGTTTACTATTATTTCACTGTGCATTCTATGGTATAATTATTTTTGTGCTTAAAAATCTCTCTATTATTAAAAAAAAAAAAAAAAAAAAATCCTGGAAAGCAAAAGCAGTGCAACGATACGTGATCTTCTCCGAAGTTCTCGGAAGACATTTAAAAGACCCGCGAGACAAAAGAGACTTTCCACAGACATTCTCACGGGGACCGTAAACATGAGACTTGGTGCCAAGAGATTGTCCCAGGGCCGTAGCAAAAAGGACAGTGGCTGTACAGGCTTTAAAAAGATCGAAGGGCAGCACGACAGCAGCTCTCCCAACCCCCCACTCCCTGAGACCAGGCAGTGAGCCATCATTTAAAACAAGTCCACAGACATCTAACCCTAGCAGTTGTTGGATTGCTTTTGGCAGTAAAAGTGAAAATAATGCATGTGTAACAATTCCCAAGAAAATAACAATCTCTTTAAATTGTAGATTGCCTGCCTAAGGTAAAGTCATCCCTGATGACTTGGCGCCACCGGGGAATGAGGCGTCCTTTCATCGGATTAGCTCTATTTCAGATGTGGAATGGCAAAATGGGGGTGGCAGCTTGATGAATAAGGTCTCCAGGACTTAAAACAAATCCAAATCGTATTATGTGATATCATCTAATGTGAAATTCTACTCCGTACTTCTAGAATTTTTTTTATACTGTATTGAGGATTTATTCTGTTCTATGTATTATACTGTATTGTATTGACCCCCTTCTTTTTGACATCCACTGCACGTCCAACCTACCTATCTTTGAACTGCCTTTCCCAAGGTTTCTTCGATTTTTTTTTTTTTTTTTTTTTTTTTTTTGGGAGTGTTTTTCTGGTCGTCTTAGAGGGTCAAGGCTGGGGGGCTGTCAGGAGGCAGGGCCTGTTAAAGCCCATTGTGGGACTTCTTGTGTGATTTTGGGCTATACAAAAAATAAATTGTATTGTATATCTGGAAAACCAAACACAGGGGTGGCGAGCGAAGCGAGCAGGGGGCGGAGCCCCCTAATCTTTAAAAAAATATATATATATTTACATACAGCTCGTACGGTCCGGAGTGGATTAATTGTATTTACATACAATCCTATGGGGGAAATTACTTCGAGTCACAACCAAATCAGGTTGCGACCAGAGTTTTGGAATGAATTACGGTCGTGACCCGAGGTTCCACTGTATGTCATTCCTACCGATGGCATCACAAACATTTGTTGTAATGAAGTGCATTGCTACAAATGTTTGATGCACCATCTATTTGAATGACAGACATACAAACTAGATGTACAGACAGTTACACAGGAACACCTGCAATTATCCTTTTAAGTTGGATATTGATTTTAAAAAAGGAATTAACTTTAACCTGTTCGGCAAGTTTCAGTTTTTCTGAGCTGACCTTAATGCATATGTCCTTGTAGTTTATGTATTTAAATTCTTGTGGATGTAGCCTGTATGTCTAAAAGATATGCAACAAACACAAACCAATCTTTTTAATTTTCTGTTTTTTGCAGCTTAATTTAAAATTTGAAATTGAAGTACTTTGTAAGAATCTTTCCCTTGACATCAATGACCTTAAACCTGGAAATTTATTAAAGGATAAAGATAAACTTAAAAATTTAGATGAACAGTTATCTGCACCAAAGAAAGAAGCTAAACCTGCGGAAGAAATGCTCCCCGTAGTGACAACTGGTATGTATCCCTCTTTAAATATTTTGTATTGATTGCTTTAACACTAGAATTACCAGAGCCTACGAAAAAACTTGTAGATCCGGCCCACCTTAAATCGCTTCTTAAAACTGTTCTCACCTCCCCGCCAGCGTCTTTTGTCATCTAAATGTACTGATAGACAAGCTGCCAGCAGCCGGCTATTCCATCCCCCCAACGACTTAGAACGTAAACGAGCTTTTCCCAGCTCATGCCTTGATTGATTATCTGGGAGTGAAGTGGAGTTTTAGAGTAGAAATAATAGATTGTTATTTGGAACACACGCATTTCATATGTGTTGCATTTCTACAGCAATCTGTGTAAATACATTGTTAAAACAGAAACGTTTTATATATTCTAGTAGCAAATGACAAAATGTAGGCATAAACTATATAATGTATGAAGCCTGAAGTCCAAATATCAAAGAAACACTTTCACAAAAGGTACAAAAAAAAAAGCAACTGCCAAAAAAAGCTGCCTTAGTGTGTGACATTGACACGCATTAGCTATCACTGCTTCCGTGGTGCAACAGTATCAGTCGCTGACTGGGAATCAGAAGGTCATGAGTTCGATCCTGCACAACTCCCTTTTGAGAAGTGTTCTTATTTTCACTATTTTAGAATAAAAAGATACATTTGATTTCAGTCTGTAACAGCCGGTGTAATTTATGATATTTGTAAAGGTTAGCTTTTTTTTTTTTTTGTTTTAATTCACATTTCATTGTCTCAGTCGCGTTCAGGATCCTTTCCTACCCCATCTGACACTGCTGTTTTCACATAAAGACGCGCTATAGTTCTGCAGTGTATCACGATACATACGACCGCGTGTTTTTTTCCCCCAATATTGCCAGTCCCCACGTGTTGCTGTATGCGGTTTCTTTTGTACTCCAGGACATGCAGAGGAAAGCATAGTAAAGAGCAGTAACTTCAGCGCTATATGCAATCATCAGACACTCCCCATCTGACACTGCTGTTTTCACATAGACGCGCTAAAGCTCTGCAGTGTACTTGTGGCTGCATTGTCGTACCAATGCTTGCGAACTGAAGTGTCTGCATGCACTTTTCGTGGCATTACACGTGTATTTTTTGAGTATGCCCATGTAGCTCAAACACAGGAACATATGTTGATGTAAAAGTATAACAAAACAAGTGCACATTTATTCAAGACTATAACCGAAGAAATCAGAAAGCAAGTTACAGTAGGCGGTTGATATGACAGCTTGCGTGGTGGAATGCTAAGAACTGCTGATTTCCATTCCGTGCTATATAACTGTTAACATTTGAATCTGATGATTGCATATAGCGCTGTCTTATTCAGTGTGTGCAAGAACATGCAGGTGGCCAGTTGCTGAGTGCTACAACGCACATTTTAAAAAAAGAAAGAGACAAATATATGTGACGTTTTGAAGAATTCATTTTATGACATGAATAGTACCAATCAGAAAACATCATCGAAGTAATGCAATATTATTTGAAAACGAACAGCGTCAGATCGGATGTGAAGTTATACTGGCGCTGTTTGAGTCAGATCAGAAGCTGAATAAGCTGAAAAAGCTCCTGTTCTGACTCTTAAGTAAAAAAGCATGAATTAATCAACAGAAATAACCGCGATTGACATTTTAAAGTTAACGATTTACAGTGCATACCAATTTATAAATTTAATGTCTGTTTGAGGAAATTGATCTGACTCAAACAGCGGCAGTATAACTTCACACCCGATCTGACGCTGTTCGTTTTCAAATAATATTGCATTACTTCGACGATGTTTTCTGATTGGTACTATTCGTGTCATAAAATGATTTCTTCAAAACGTCACATATATTTGGCTTTCTTTTTTTAAAATGTGCGTTGTAGCACTCAGCAACTGGCCACCTGCATGTTCTTGCGCACACTGAATAAGACAGTGCTATATGCAATCATCAGATTCAAATGTTAACAGTTATATAGCACAGAATGGAAATCAGCACTTCTTAGCATTGCACCACGCAAGCTGTCATATCAACCGCCTACTGTAACTTCGGTTATAGTCTTGAATAAAAGTGCACTTGTTTTGTTATACTTTTACATCAACATATGTTCCTGTGTTTGAGCTACATGGGCATGCTCAAAAAATACGCGTGTAATGCCACGAAAGTGCATGCAGACAATTCAGTTCGCAAGCATTGGTACGACAATGCAGTCACAAGTACACTGCAGAGCTTTAGCGCGTCTTTATGTGAAAACAGCAGTGTCAGATGGGGAGTGTCTGATGATTGCATATAGCGCTGAAGTTACCGCTCTTTACTATGCTTTCCTCTGCATGTCCTGGAGTACAAAAGAAGCAGCATACAGCAACACGTGGGGACTGGCAATACTGGGGGAAAAAAACACGCGGTCGTATGTATCGTGATACACTGCAGAACTATAGCGCGTCTTTATGTGAAAACAGCAGTGTCAGGTGAGGGGCGGTAGGGAAGGATCTTGAACGCGACTGAGACAATGAAAAGTGAATTTAAAAAAAAAAATAAAGCTAACCTTTACAAATATCATAAATTACACTGGATGTTACAGACTGAAATCAAATGTATCTTTTTATTCTAAAATAGTGAAAATAAGAACACTTCACAAAATGGAGTTGTCCAGGATCGAACTCATGACCTTCAGACTCCCAGCCAGCGACTGATACTGTTGCGCCACGGAAGCAGTGATAACTAATGCGTATCAATGTCGCACACTAAGGCGGCTTTTTTTGGCGGTGGCTTTTTTTTGTACCTTTTGTGAAAGTGTTTCTTTGATATTTGGACTTCAGGCTTCATACATTATATAGTTTATGCCTACATTTTGTCGTTTGCTACTAGAATATTGTAAAATGTTTCTGTTTTAACAATGTGTTTACACAGATTACTGTAGAAATGCAACACATATGAAATGCGTGTGTTCCAAATAACAATCTATTATTTCTACTCTAAAACTCCACTTCACTCCCAGATAATCAATCAAGGCATGAGCTGGGAAAAGCTCGTTTACGTTCTAAGTCGTTGGGGGGATGGAATAGCCGGCTGCTGGCAGCTTGTCTTTATCAGTACATTTAGATGACAAAAGACGCTGGCGGGGAGGTGAGAACAGTTTTAAGAAGCGATTTAAGGTGGGCCGGATCTACGAGTTTTTTCGTAGGCTCTGGTAATTCTAGTGTTAAGCTGCAGTTTTTGGAAATGAGAATTGCATATTAAATCTATACTTATTGTAATTCATTATAAAGTAGGAAATGTGCCTTCCTTCCTCTTCGTTTTGTTTCCAAAAATGCTAAATTTACATTATACCAACATGAGATGCAAGACCATATTCACTAGACATTTTGAAGATGATTGTAAACTGATTTTAAAATTTTCAGTTGCTCGTTAGTGAAAGAAAAACATTCTTGTAAATCTGCAAAAAGACACAATCATAGTTTAAATCACTGACCTGAAAAACCATTTCAACCAATGGGGTTTAATATCATGCTTTCAATATGCAGCAACTTTTATATTTGAATCCATGAGGAATGTGACCGAGAGAATAAAACAATTAAAAATGCACTAACTTTTACAAGTGCCAAAACTTAACTTAGTCTTAACAGTCTGTGTAATGTGCATTTTTTTTTTTTTTTTTTTGTTTTTATTCAGTTGTATTCTTGAATAAAAGTACAGTGGAACCTCTAGATACGAGTTTAATTCGTTCCAGAACTGAGCTTGTATAGCGAATTTCTCGTATCTAGAACAAACTTCCCCATTGAAAATAATGGAAATCCAGTTAATCCGTTCTGCACCCCAAATATATTAACATAAAAATCAATTTTCCTAATAAATAACACTGATAAATTATATATACTGTAGTCTACCTTTAATAAATAACACTGGTAAATAATATAACTGATTATTAAAAGAATCAAAACAGGTGTCCAAAGTGCAGTAGAGCATTCAATAAATCTTTAAATAAATAATCCTTAAAACAGTTGTGAAGTGGAGGTTTAAAATACACGAATAACAATCCTTTAACACGAGGTTAAAACGTCAACAAGAAGCAGTCTTTAAAAACAGATGACAATCCCCGGTGCTTCTTCTCTGTTAGCGTCTCACCTATTTCTCCCATGCGGGCTCTAAAACAGGCGAGACACTCTTAATGCAGCTGACCTTCTCTACACCGTCCTGCTTCAGCTGTTTGGCTCGCCTGTTCAGCTACACGCGAGCCTGCACTTGCCTGCCTGCCTGCCTTCTCTCTCTCTCTCTCTCTCTCTCTCTCTCTCTCTCTCTCTCTTTTACTTTTTCTCCCCCTTAACCTGCTCGCGCTTCTCTATATATGCGGGGAGGACATGGCAGCTGCAGCCCATCAGCCACAGGAACAATCATGGATGTGGGCAGTTTCCCACCTGTGCACTTAAGTGAGAAACGCAGACACCGCAGATCGCGGCTCGCAACTGCTACCACGCCCCCTTGCTAATCCGCGAGCTATACCCACAGCCTGGCTTGTGGCTCGTTACGCGAACCAATGCTCGTATTTAGAGCTGAATTTTTCGCTCATACTTTCCTCGTATTTTGAATTTCTCGTATACAGAGGTGCTCGTATCTCGAGGTTCCACTGTACATTTGTTTCATTTTGTTAAGAGTCTCAAATCAAATGTACGTTTATATTCTGTAACAGTAACAATAAAAGCAGCCTACCACTCAAAGTGCTAAATGCAAGGAGGACCTGGGATCGAACAAGCAGTGTGTCGATTACAAAGCAGCGTTTCTTACCCATGCACCAGCAAAACTGATTCCACTGTGAAAGACACAAACACACACATGCATGCAGCAAATGTTTTTAGATCGCATCGATTTGATATTTGGGTTGCAGTTTTCACACATTGACAGCAACATGTAAATTAAACAATGTCTTTTTGTTAAGTTTGATTCTTGAATACAAGCACACGTGTTATACATTTTGAGAAAGTGTTTATTTGATATTTGGACTTCAGTCTTCACACATTACACACTTCAACATTTTGTCATTACTATAACATGAAAAAATTCTGTTTTAGTTGTGTTAAACATTTCTTGCTTCACAAGAAATGTCTTTCTACATTTACACAGATCATTGTAGACACAGAACACAAATTAAATATATCGTCGTTTGAAATTTATACAATATTTTCCTATACAATTCCAGACATCTAGCTTCCAGAAAAAAACTTTAGCTGCCTTGGTTGTGGGATGGTATAGCAGACTGCCTGCCTGCCAGTTGACACATTTGCAAAACAAAGGCGCTATCGGTGCACAACTAACTCGGTGATGAGGAGGTGCAAGTAAAATTAAGGTGGCTTGACATTAAAAGTATTTTTGCATTCTTCAGTGATTCTAGTGTTAAAGTATTTTTATGCCGAAGTTAGGTATTTGAGGAAAAATGCACCCAAGCTTGGACTCTAGATCCTTAGAAGTCTGTTAATTAGGAAATAACAGACTGTTGCTGATTTTCGTAGCTAAATGGGCATTTGTGAATGTATAAAATGTAATTATTATTATTGTTAATGCGGATAATTCATGTAAATGCATTTGTAATTGTGGTGTTCCAGTAGAGTGAAGATTGAAGGTAACTGAGTCTTAAACTTGAGCCAAGAGTCCATTACTTCTTGACCATATTTGGAACAAGAAGATTCCAAAATCAAATGTGAATGTGGCTGCCTTTTTATCACTGGAGTCTAACAAACCTCTGTGCAAAAACTGAAGTTTGAAGCAACCTTTGTTAAATATTTTTACACAATAAAGACAGGTTGCTTGACTTGATAAAGATGCATTAAACAAATGGGCAGTCATTTTCCTTAATTCTTAAGGTACAAGGTTGATGTTCTGTGGTACCTATAACTTTGTGGTAGCCTTGACAGCAGCCTGTTATGTAAGGCTGTGTAGCTAGAGAACTGGATAAGTTAAAATATATTTTCTTAAAACCATTTATAGATACTAACAGATGTTTAAAGCATTGGCTGTAGTAAAAATTTCATGACCTACCAAAAAAAGGCGAGATTTAATATTATTGAGATTTTTAACACAGTCTTGTTAATAGCTGGGGTCTTTAATAATGATTTATTAATGCCTTTAATAATATTTGGGTGGAGTTTTTTTTTTCCAAGATCATGCTTTTTGTGTTTTGATAAACTTTATTGTTTGACTTAGCAACTTTTTGTTTCCTTTGCACTTGTTTTAATCATAATAGCCTTTTTAACCTACAGGAGACTTTCTCCCCTTTGCAGCAGCTTCTTCCACTCCTGCTACAACTACAGCTTGTACAACCACTGGTCCACCAACACCTCAGTTCAGTTATCATGATATCAATGTCTATTCCCTAGCAGGACTTGCTCCTCACATCAATATCAACCCCAATGTAAGTTTTATGTCTTTCTAGTTCTCTTTTTAGATTTAATTGAAGAGTGCCTTAATTCATCAAAATGTTGCTCATAGTAATTTATTAATGAAATTGGAAGCACTCCAAGTATTATGATACTGTATAGTACATTTTAGGTATACTTAATATAATCACACTATGTTTGGTTATACCTCTGAAAAGGCTTATTTATTAATTTTTAGTAAGTTCTTTATAGTATTTCTGGTAGTAACCACCTGAGTGTACCAGAGGCTTGCATCTGTTTTTTTATTCTTTAAAAATAAATGATTTCATGTTTGTTTTTTTTTTAAATCAAAATTGACAGCTTTGTTTCTACTAAGTACTAAGTAAATGCAGATTTTTGCAGCTACAGTAATCCCTCGCTATATCGCGCTTCGCCTTTCGCGGCTTCACTCCATCGCGGATTTTATATGTAAGCATATTTAAATATATATCGTGGATTTTTCGCTGCTTCGCGGGTTTCTGTGGACAATGGGTCTTTTAATTTCTGGTACATGCTTCCTCAGTTGGTTTGCCCAGTTGATTTCATACAAGGGACGCTATTGGCAGATGGCTGAGAAGCTACCCAGCTTACTTTTCTCTTTCTCTTGCGCTGACTTTCTGTGATCCTGACGTAGGGGGATTGAGCAGGGGGGCACACCTAGACGATACGGACGCTCGTCTAAAAATGCTGAAAGATTATCTTCACTTTGCTATCTTTTGTGCAGCTGCACGGTGCTTCGTATACTTAAAAGCTCGAAGGGCACGTATTGATTTTTGCTTGAAAAACAAACTCTGTCTCTCTATCTCTCTCTCTCTCTCTCTCTCTCTCTCTCTCTCTCTCTCTCTCTCTCTCTTTGTCTGCTCCTGACGGAGGGGGTGTGAGCTGCCGCCTTCAACAGCTTTGTGCCGTGGTGCTTCGCATACTTAAGCCAAACAGCCCTATTGATTTGTTTGCCAGAGATTGTTTTCTCTATGTATGTGACATTCTGTGCTCCTGACACGCACTCCTTTGAAAAGGAAGATATGTTTGCATTCTTTTAATTGTGAGACGGAACTGTCATCTCTGTCTTGTCATGGAGCACAGTTTAAACTTTTGAAAAAGAGACAAATGTTTGTTTGCAGTGTTTGAATAACGTTCCCGTCTCTCTACAACCTCCTGTGTTTCTGCGCAAATCTGTGACCCAAGCATGACAATATAAAAATAACCATATAAACATATGGTTTCTACTTCGCGGATTTTCTTATTTCGCGGGTGGCTCTGGAACGCAACCCCCGCGATGGAGGAGGGATTACTGTACTTTAATCTCTTTTAAGTAGATACAGATTTTGACTTTTTGTTTATGCTGAATTGAAAACTAACAAGTGTGTTATATTGGTGTGTGTGTCTGTACACACACATATATGATGGATACAAGAAGTCCACATACTCCTGCTAAAGTAATGCACAAGTAACATAGGCTAGAGTTACTTCTGTATGTAGATGAAAGCTATCACTCTGAAAAAGAAAAACTGGTGGACAATAGAAAGGGTGGGCTATTAGATACGAGTAATGTGATATGCAAGTTGAGTGCCAGAGATGATGGCAGAAGGTTAAGGAATAAAATGTGGGACTGAAGCAAATAGTCTGTTTAATATAGTTGCCTCAGAAGGTAATACTGGCAACCTAAATAATCTTTTCCATTAGGCCTTCTAGTTTAAGGCAGTGTGTGCAATGTGTGAAACTGTAACTGAGATAGTAAAATGAGCAATGATGATATTGAAAAGTTGCTTTAAAAACTGTAACTTCACTGCCATTCTCCATATTGCAGTGCAGTGAACACTAACTTTTTAGATTTGTTTGTACTAGTAGTTTGAGTTTTTCCCTATTGAGTCTGTCTACTGCAAATTACTAAGAAAAGTCTTTTTGATTAGTTGAAGTTTGTCATGGTATTCTGGGGTATAGGGGTGGGTCTTGGAAGCAGATCTTTTATCAGGAATGGTTCAAGACATTATGTTGATTAGATTAGGGCTCAAGATCTTCTTTTGATCTTTACCTAATACTAATACTGTGGAGATAATTTACATGGAGGGCAGATGACACCAAAATTGAAAAAGCTAGCAAAGATGTCAATGGAGAACAAACACCATCTAAATAGAGGCATCATACAAAAGGAACCTATTTCAAGTATGTGGAAAGAACAGATATTTTGTGACGTTTTGAGTCCTGTGCATGATTGCCACAAAATTGATGTTTATTGCCACTGGTTAATCTTTAGAGCACTACAATGTTGTACGTATTTTTGTGTTGCCAGCCTCATACTCTATTCTGTACACTCACTACAGCTAAGCTTCCATCTAACAGGAATTTTTTTTTTTTTTTTTTAAATAGGGAATTTGTTAAATGCTAGATTATAAAAGTGTATATTTTTTAATTCTACACTAGATTCAGTACACTTATTTGTCCAAGTGTTTGTAATACAGTAAATTTCTAAAAATTATGATTACAACTTTTCTTTGTCCAAAATATGTTTGGGAAACCTGCCATCACCACTACTTCCCATTCATAAATGTAAAATGTGGGGAAAATTAAATAAGGGAATGTTAAATTGGACACCTGCTTGTATTAAGAAAACACAAGGTGCGAGTATAATGTAAATCAAAGCAAATCTATATTACTAAACGACAGTTTAATTTATGCACGGCGGACGCACTGAAGCAAATGCGCACTGCGTTGCGGCGCCCCAGAGTCAAACGCAGCGGCTTCCCAGAGTCAGTAGGTGGCGCCCAAACAACACAACCTGTAAACTAAACTTGCTCTAATCCACTGTGCCAGCAGTCTGTGTGGCATGAACAACAAAGACGAGACCGCATGGATAAAAACAATACATGGAGGCTCCTACAACGCGCTTCAGACACACCAGAAGCAAAGACGTCACGGCTCCACAATGAAAGAGCTCAATAATAATTAATAATAATTCATTACATTTATATAGCACTTTTCTCAGTACTCAAAGCGCTATCCACACAGGGAGGAAGCGAACCCACAATCTTCCACATTCTCCTTACTGCAAAGCAGCAGCACTAACGGAAATACAAAACGAGCCCGTATGGATAAACACAATGAACGAGCGCGCCCACAACACGCTTCTGACACAGCAGAGGCAAAGGAGGCACAGCTCCAAATGGAAGGAGCTCAATGATTAGTAATACAAACACGAGCCCGTATGGCTACGACCTGTAAACGAGCCCATATGGATAAAAATAATGAACGAAGGCGCCCGCACAAAGAAACTATAAATGAGTTTAATTTATGCACGGCGGACGCACCAAAGCGCATGCAGAGTCAGTAGGTGGCGCCCAAACAACACAACCTGTAAACTAAACTTGCTGTAATCCACTGTGCCAGCAGAGGCAAAGGAGTCACGGCTCCAAATGGAAAGAGCTCAACGATTTGTAATACAAACCCGAGCCCATAGTTCCCACAGTCAGTGCGTGGCACCCAAACACCACGACCTGTAAACTACACCTGCTCTAATCCACTGTGCCAGCAGTCAGTGTGTGTAAATTGGAGTATGCTTCCTAACAGTAAACGACTTCTACCTAACGACACAGCCACAGAACAATAAACACGAGCCCGTATGGATAAAAACAATGAACGAAGGCGCCCACACAAAGAAACCGCATTAGTACAAATATGTTTATTTAATTAAATGAAAACTTTACCATGGCTACGACCTGTGAACTAAACCTGAGGTAAAGCGTGCACGCCAGGTTGTACAGCCGCCCGAACGCGACCGCCCACACCACCGCACCGGATCCGCCGCCATGGTCACTTTAGCACGCGAATCCGCTGTCGTCAGCAAACGACTTCTCGCTGACGACACAGCCATAGAAAAGCAAAAAAAGAGACTGCATGGATGAAAACAATAAACGAAGGCACCTACAACGTGCTTCTGAAACACCAGAACCAGATGAGTCACAGCTCTAAAAAGAAGCCGCTTTAGTACAAATGTTTATTTAATTAAATGAACTTTCCCAGAACGCACCCTCCATGATATTTCATCCCTCCAATTATCGGAGGGAACAGAAAGTGATTGCCATGCGGATGCACACTGCGCCTCAGAGTCAAACCCAGTGGCTTCCCAGAGTCAGTAGGTGGTGCACAAACAACACAACCTGTGAACTAAACCTGCTCTAATCCACTGTGCCAGCGGCCTTGTGGCATATTTGAATCACATAACGGAAAGAGTTCAACGATTTGTAATGCAAAACCGAGCCCGTAGGTCCCAGAGTCAGTGCGTGGCGCCCAAACCCCACAACCTGTAAACTACACCTGCTCTAATCCACTGTGCCAGCAGTCAGTGTGTGTAAGTTGGAGTATGCTTCCTAACAGTAAACGACTTCTACCTAACGACAGAGCCACAAAACAACAAAGACGAGACTGCATGGATAAAAACAATACACGGAGGCTCCTACGACGCGCTTCAGACACACCAGAAGCAAAGACGTCACGTCTCCACAATGAAAGAGCTCAACTAACGGAAATAGAAAATGAGCCTGTATGGATAAACACAATGAAGAAACGCGCCCACATCGCGCTTCTGACACAGCAGAGGCACAGGAGTCACGGCTCCAAATGGAAGGAGCTCAATGATTAGTAATACAAATACGAGCCCATATGGCTACGACCTGTAAACGAGCCCGTATGGATAAAAACAATGAACGAAGGCGCCCACACAAAGAAACCGCTTTAGTACAAATATGTTTATTTAATTAAATGAAAACTTTACCATGGCTGCGACCTGTAAATTAAACCTGAGGTAAAGCGTGCACGCCAGGTTGTACAGCCGCCCGAACGCAACCGCCCACACCACCGCATATACCACATTTGTTTAGTAATGTAGCCCTCCATACCGGGATCCGCCACCATGGTCACTTCAGCGCGCGAATCCGTCGCCGTCAGCAAACAACTTCTCACTGACGACACAGCCATAGAAAAACAAAAAAGAGACTGCATGGATAAAAACAATAAACAAAGGTGCCTACAACGCGCTTCTGAAACACCAGAACCAGATGAGTCACAGCTCCAAAAAGAAACCGCTTTAGTACAAATATGTTTATTTAATTAAATGAACTTTCCCAGGACGCACCCACCCTCCATGATATTTCATCCCTCCAAGTATCGGAGGGAACAGAAAGTGATTGCCATTCTTGGATTTGCGATTCTTTCGAGAATCGCGGGTTTGCTGGTTATAGCATAAACAAGTGATGTTATGTTGTTGGCCTAACGGAATTGGGACTTAGTGCTGCTTGCTTAATGTTTTATTCACACACTAGACTTTGAATCTTAGATAGCTGCATAAATACTAGAGTTCAGTAATGCCACAGTTTGCACACACATTTTTGTTCAGAATCACTATTCAGTACATTTTCTGCATTCAGTTCTAAATTGTAAACCAAACACTGGAAAATAAACACTTTTTAAAACACTTTTAAAGAATTTGATCAGCATGGTTGCCTGTAATTAGTCATTTGATGTGAGTGCCTCTGATTCACCAGTGTGCTTTCACTTACATAATGTCTCTGTGATTGGTTTAAAATACTTTGTAAGTGGTAAACTTTGATCTCTGTAAGAGTGAAAGTACTAAATGGAATGCAGCAATCACTGCTTTTCACAATTGGTATTTCGCTTCACCTGTATTCATAATAGCGATTAATATCACGTTTTGCATCCATAGCTGTTTTTGAATCATGTAGTGTATATAGTTTTCATGTTTTTCCATGTGAAAGCTGTTTAGTTATAAGTTGGTTGTATTGCTGCTTCAGTTAGGCGGATTATTCTCTTGTTCTGTGAGCGGGTGTAATGCTTGTAGCGTATGAATTGGTTAAATCTAGATTGTTGTTTTTTGTTAGTCGATAATGCCATTAACATTTGTTCCGTTACTTAAGCTAATCTTTAATAAATAAGGGAGATTCTGCTCCCATGCTTTACTACGTCTTTACCATTGTATTTGTTGTAATATATTGTGGGTTACTTTTATATTTTTGGGGGTGGGTTATTGCCAGCCAGGAGACTGTGAGATGGCAGGTTTCTTCTTCAGGAGCATTGGTGTCTAGTGCTGTGTGAAAGGGATTTCCTATTTTAATTTTAGTATTTATACACTTCTGTTATACTTTTTCATGTTGTAGAATATTCAGTGTTTTTGACTTGTTTTTACGGGTGAAAATATTTTGTAAGTCTTTTTTTTTAGTATAAATGAAAATGTGCGAAAATGCCTTCTGAAGTGTTGTTTAAGAAGCAGAAAACTGTCCATTTTATTAATGGTAATACAATCATTGAAGCATGGGAATAGGCTGATCCTGGAAGTGGGTTTTAGGGAGGAAGCCATGTTGCATTGCATGACTTAAGTAACACAGTGCCAATTATTAATGCAAGACAGACAACTGTTCTTTATGCTAAGATAGCAAGTTGTTAATTTTATATTAAAATTGCTTGTTCTGATAGCCCTAATGTGTATGTTCCTGTCATCGAAGCCTGTATGAAAACAAAGGATTGATTTAGAAACTTGTTAGGTAGAATGCCCAGTGGTGGCTTGGGTTGTCTTTTTGCCTTGGAACTCCTGCAGTGTTTCTCCCCAGCCCCCCCCCCCCCATCCTAATTGGAGGTTATTTGCTTTCTCCTTATCTTGTAAAGCACTTGGAGCTACATTGTTGTATGAAAATGTGCTATAGTATATAGATGTTGAAAGCACCACAGTTATAACTAATTCTTTAAAGGCCGTTCCTTTGATCGTGGTATTGCTTTCGATATCACGTTTTTCATAAACCTGTTAAATTATTTTCCAATCAAAAAATGCATTTTTAACCATTTGACTCATAATTTAATCTAAATTGTATAATCATTGAAGTATCAGTAGAAGCATTTTTGTGTTTTCATTGTTATACTAATTGTTAGGCTTATGTGACAAAAGAGGTTGGTAAAAAGTCTGTAATACCCAGTGCTACCCCCGGCAAACTGGGGCCTTAAGCAGAATTTCCTTCCCGTCCTAAATCCATTACATTAATATTTCTTTTACCAGCTTTAAAATGACAATAAATATATACATAAATAATAACTCATCGCAATCCTTAACTATAATCTTTAACTTCAAATGCAATATTTTTAAAATCTTAACTTGAAAGTGAATGATTAGTAGCTTCTTCAGTCTTTGTATATCACAACACGTCTGCATTTTCTGTTGGCAGTGATCTATTTGGTTATCACGTGACAGCTTCTGTACAAGGTCTGAGTTGATGCTAATGATAGCTAAACTGGTAATGTTCTTGTGCCATGGATAACCTCAAGTATGTCTTGATGAGGTTACGTTTTGAAAAGCTGGTAACTATGGGAGGGGATGCTGCATTCTGGAGGGTAACCCTTAGGTTTGGACTTCAGTGGTATTTAATGGCAATTATATACTAATTGATTTGTTTCCTTTATAAAATAAGGCCTAATTAATAATAATGTTCTAAGTTATCCATGTGCTGTTAATATTTGCTACCTGATATAGCCAATAGTATCACTTGTGACACGATGCCTTATTAATAAAAACTACTAATACTACTACTGAACGTGCTTAATAATTGTAATGCAGCGAATCAGGGCTAAAGTGATGCTGAATGTTTAGATATTGAAAAAAATGAACATGTGACTAATCACCCACGCTTATGAATTTATCTAAGCTTAATTTTGTCTTTCCAAAGTCAGCAGATTGCAATAAGGCATTAACTAAATTAGTAATGTTATCTACCAATAAAATTAACCACCAGTTAAAGTTAATCTAAGCCAATTGCTCTTTTTGTACGGAAAAAGTTGTTTGCATGGTGCCATTCCACTATTCAGCCAATAACTAGTAAGCAAGACAGCCTTTTTGTTGGTGAAATTTACAAATGTGTCCTCAATGTAGCAATACTCTGAGCACTTCATAATTTGACTAGCATAAGCAGAATTTAACATGTAAAGGTCTTGGGGTCTATATAGCAATAATAAATAACTCTCAGCCATTTCTCAGCTAGGTACTGTAACATTAGATAATATCTGAACACTGAATAGCAAAACCATTGCACATAGTTAGTTACTCCAGTAAACTGCTAGCTTTAGTATAATGGCAAGTGATGTGTTAGCTAGCTTACTGGAAGTTTGTCAACTTTAGATTTCTAAGCACTTCTGCTATTAGTTGGGCATGAACTGCTTCTACATTCTTTCGTGTCTTTTTTTTCTTTTCTGTGCTCCTGACTGATGACTTAAAGGTGCACAAAGCTCTGTATTCCATAAACTTCAGGATTACTTGCCATACACCTCACAGGCTTGGTAAGGATCAAGAGTACAGACAAACATTCTCAGAGTAGGATGAATAAAAGCTTTGATAATGATACATTTTCAGTGGAAACTGCATGAGAGTGGAAGACAGTTGGGAATTCTGAATGAGTAACACACCATAAAGAACAGGTGAAGAATAACCATGCCTAGTTGCCAGTTCATGTTGGCTTTTTTTAATGAGGTGTTTCCATGGTGATATCCACATGAAGGTGGTACTTAGTGTACAACCTTTATTTTAAATAAGCCCAAGCAGTGTGTTTAACTTTGATTTGGTGTGTGCCTCAGTCTTTCTGCTTGGTGTTTATTAACCACATTTAAGATTATTTTAATTCAAAAGAAAAAACTTACAATAGTATACATTAGAATGTGTTTATAAGCATAATGATTTGAATTTATTTCCGTGTTTTGAGTTATAAATATCAACACTAAACATACTGTACATTTCTTTTATGAAGATTTAATATCATGGGAATATTGTATCGTGACGCATAAATCACAGTTTGAATTGTATCGTTGAAGTGTATTGTCTCATTCCTAATAGTAACCTTTGAAGCTGTAGTACAGGTGCTGGTCATAAAATTAGAATATCATGACAAAGTTGATTTATTTCAGTAATTCCATTCAAAAAGTGAAACTTGTATATTAGATACATCAGTCTGTGTGTAATGAATGAATTTCAAATGTTTATTTCTTTTAATGTTGATGATCATAACTGACAACTAATGAAAGTCCCAAATTCAGTATCTTGGAAAATTAGAATATCAATTAAGACCAATGCAAAAAAAGGATTTTTAGAAATATTGGCCAACTGAAAGGTATGAACATGAAAAGTATGAGCATGTACAGCACTCAATATTTAGTTGGGGCTCCTTTGGCCTGGATTACTGCAGCAATGCGGCGTGGCATGGAGTCGATCAGTCTGTGGCACTGCTCAGGTGTTATGAGAGCCCATGTTGCTCTGATAGTGGCCTTCAGCTCTTCTGAATTGTTGGGTCTGGCATATTGCATCTTCCTCTTCACAAAACCCTCCTGAGGGAGGGGGTGTGAGCTGCCCCCTTCAACAGCTTTGTACTGGCGGTGCTTCGCATACTTAAGAGCCAAACAGCCCTATTGATTTGTTTGCTTTACTCTCTGTTTCCTTTGAAGAGGAAGATATGTTTGCATTCTTTTAATTGTGAGACAGAACTGTCATCTCTCTGTCTTGTCATGGAGCACAGTTTAAACTTTTGAAAAAGAGACAAATGTTTGTTTGCAGTGTTAGAATAACGTTCCTGTCTCTCTACAACCTCCTGTGTTTCTGTGCAAATCTGTGACCCAAGCATGACAATATAAAAATAACCATATAAACATATGGTTTCTACTTCGCGGATTTTCTTATTTCGCAGGTGGCTCTGGAACGCAACCCCCGCGATGGAGGAGGGATTACTGTACCATGGTCCTTAAACCAGGTACTGGTAGCTTTGGCACTGTGTGCAGGTGCCAGGTCCTGTTGGAAAATGAAATCTGCATCTCCATAAAGTTCGTCAGCAGCAGGAAGCATGAAGTGCTCTAAAACTTCCTGGTAGACGGCTGCGTTGACCTTGGACCTCAGAAAACACGATGGACCAACACCAGCAGATGACATGGCACCCCAAACCATCACTGACTGTGGAAACTACACTGGACCTCACGCAACGTGAATTCTGTGCCTCACCTCTCTTCCTCCAGACTCTGGGACCTTGATTTCCAAAGGAAATGCAAAGTTTACTTTCATCAGAGAACATAACTTTGGACCACTCAGCAGCAGTCCAGTCCTTTTTGTCTTTAGCCCAGGCGAGACGCTTCTGACGCTGTCTCTTGTCCAAGAGTGGCTTGACACAAGGAATGCGACAGCTGAAACCCATGTCTTGCATACGTCTGTGTGTGGTGGTTCTTGAAGCACTGACTCCAGCTGCAGTCCACTCTTTGTGAATCTCCCCCACATTTTTGAATGGGTTTTGTTTCACAATCCTCTCCAGGGTGCGGTTATCCCTATTGCTTGTACACTTTTTTTCTACCACATCTTGTCCTTCCCTTCGCATCTCTATTAATGTGCTTGGACACAGAGCTCTGTGAACAGCCAGCCTCTTTAGCAATGACCTTTCGTGTCTTGCCCTCCTTGTGCAAGGTGTCAATTGTTATCTTTTGGACAACTGTGAAGTTAGCAGTCTTCCCCATGATTGTGTAGCCTACAGAACTAGACTGAGAGACCATTTAAATGCTTTTGCAGGTGTTTTGAGTTAATTAGCTGATTAGAGTGTGGCACCAGGTGTCTTCAATATTGAACCTTTTCACAATATTCTAATTTTCCGAGATACTGAATTTGGAACTTTCATTAGTTGTCAGTTATAATCATCAACATTAAAAGAAATAAACATTTGAAATACATCAGTCTGTGTGTAATGAATGAATCTAATATACAAGTTTCACTTTTTGAATGGAATTACTGAAATAAATCAACTTTGTCATGATATTCTAATTTTACTAGGGGGCTCCGCCCCCTGCTCGCTTCGCTCGCCAACCCCTGGTGTTGGGAAATGACAAAGAGCGTGATGTATGAATGAGATATAGAATAGTGTGAAGGTGTAGATGATGCAAATAGAAAGCAAACAATAAAGTGTGTGGCATAGTGTAAAGGGTTATTGGAAAATTTGTTTGTACACGCCTTTTAAGTGTAAAAGGTAATTTCAGGTCAGAACTTGTAAGGTCAATGAAGATGGTCATCGTCGTGATCAGAGTCAACTTTGTCAGAGCTTAGAAAGAGTTGCGTCTGTCCAGGAAGTAATGAAATGACTTGGGTATATATGTTTTTCACATTAATATTGTTTGGACATAATATAGCGCGTTGTGTTAAAAGGGGCATTTGGTCTAATGAGATTGCTGTTCCAAATATCTCTGTAACTAAGTCTTCGCAGATAAAGGCTTCAGGAATTGTACTAATATGTGGGTGAAGTCTATCTGTATTGGTGAGTGTACCATCTCCCAGATGTAATAACCAATTGTTATTGTTCTGGATCTGGACATCGCATGTTTTGTACTAACTGTATCTTTTGAAAGCAATGCCAATTGTCTGCGTATTTTAAGGTGCACTGAACAATAGCTGAGCGCATGGCATGTGGAACGATAGCTAAGCACTGTCTAAAATCTCCTCCTAATAAAAGTACCTTTCCTCCAAAGGGAATATTATTATTCATCAACGTTTGTAGAAGTTTATGAATGGTGTTGAGTAAGTGACTGGATGCCATTGTACATTCATCAATAATTAACAGTTTTGCATGACGGATGTCATGTGCAGTGCTACTGTTCATGTTCATAGTGGATAAAGATTTGTAGGATGTAATGCAGTTCATAAAGTTTTCACTTTCAGGTACATCGTTAGTTAGAAGGTTCTGTAGATATTCAGGATATGAATGTAAAGGAGGCAGTCTAATTTGACCCTTTTGACAACAACGTGTAAATTCATTACTTGTATTGCGAGTTGTTTCTTCAGGGAAGTTAAGTGAATGACAATGATTGCAAATGACATTCATTAATCCCAATGAATTTTCCTGAATAGTGGACTCATTATTGAACGCGTTGTCAGCTAACTGGCGCAAGTGTTTAGCAGGTGTCTGTCGTTGATGTCCGTGACGTGTATCTTTTGCTTGTGCCGTTTGAGAGGTGCGTTGTTGTATGTACTGTATTTGGGACGTGTTATTTTGGAGCTGTAATCGATTTGCCTGTGCTGTGTGAGAAGCCCGTTGTAGTCTACTGCGTGCATTGTTTGTATTGAGCCTTGCTCGTTTTTGTATGTCGGTCAGTTGAGCTTTCTCTTTTTGGAGCCTTGCCTGCTTGTTTTCCGGCATTGCAGATGCGCGGTGTAGACGTCTGCGTTTATTTATTTTGTCCCTTCGCTGCCGTTTCTGTATGTCTGAGAAGGGAGGTGTTTCGTTTTGAATCCGTGCCTGTTTCGATGCAGCACTCTGAGACGCGTGCTGTATGCGTGTACGTTCATTGTGTCTGTCCATATGCGCTCGTTTCTGTTAATGTGTTAGTTGAGCTTTGCGTTTTTGGAGCCGAGACATTTTTCTTCTGGAGTTTCAGAAGCGCGTTGTAGCCGATGTGTATTGTTTTTTTTCATGCGGGTTCGTGTGTTTGGTCCCGTCACTCGAGCCGTATTGTTTTGTACCTGTGATCGTGAATTCATTACTTGTTTGTTCTTCAGCGTTAGAGATATGGATAAGTAATAAGGAGGATCGCACTCACTGTTAATATGGAGCCTTTTCTGTGGTTAAACGGTTAATAGTGGATCAGTATAATGAGATCGACCTATGCTGCCTAATTTGAATGTGTTGAGATGACGTATGTTTAATACGGACGGTTCGTTCAGTAATGGGCAGGGTTGCCACCCGTCTTGTAAAATACGGAATCGTCCCGTATTGGAGAATGAAATTGTGCGTCCCGTTTTGAATCAATACGGGACGGGTTTTGTCCCGTATTTTTTTTATCATTTTTTTTAAAGCAGCGTCTCATGCAAATCATCCCACACGCATTTTATGAAGATGCCTCCTTTCCTACTTTTGATTGGGTAATACTTGATGTCATCGTTAGTTTGATTGGTCATTTTAACTGTCCAGTGAGGAGGGCGGGTCTTTTAAGTAGAGTCTGCAAAGTGTTGGCACTGGGATATGGCCCCCGCTGCAGTATGCGTCCCTTATTTTTTTGTATTAAAAGTGGTAACCCTAGTGGGGCTTTGTGTCTCATTTCTTATTTATGTTAGTGTGGTCGTGGGTCCGAATCCTCCTTTTTGTGTATGTTTCGTGTGCTATGTCCGTAGTCTGTCCCGTTTTGTGTCCAATGGGTTTGTGTGGCGCTCGCGTCTGACTTCTTTTTTTTTTGTGTGTGCTAGGGACGCGTTGCCTCACTTTTTTTTATCTCTGTTAGTGGAGGGGGTGTTTGTTTGTAGTGGGTCTGAATCCTCTTCTTTGTGTGCGTAGCGTTTCGTGTGCTATGTGGCGCTTGCGTCTGACTCCTTTCTTTTTGGTGTTCTAGGGGCGCGTCGCCTCATTTCTTATTTCAGTTACTGCAGGGGGGCTTTGTGTGTCGTGGGTCTCAATTCTCTTCTTTGTGTGTGTTCCGTTTCGTGTGCCATGGGCTTTGTGCGGCGCCGGCGTCTGACTCCTTTTTTCTGTGTGCTATGGGCGCCTCATTTCTAATTTTACGTTGCTTTCCATCCGGTTTCCGTTGCTTGGAAGGGGGGTTTTATGGGGGCGCCTGCGCAGTACGTCTTTTGCGTCCACGGCCCATGGCCGGATGTCCCTGCGTCCATCCGGTTTACCATTCTCGGTTAGTAATATGGATGACCAGCACCTGTAATTGAGACATATTGTCTGTATAACGGGGCATAGAAACTTGATTATACTAAGAATAGTTTGCATAAAACCCTGTAGCCACTGTGCAGAGCCTTACTGACATTGTCTGTGCAACAGAATCCAAAGGTCTTTCACACTTGTTATTTTTGTGAACATATTTGAAATCAATGCAAAATAAAATTACTTGTTTAGTTGCACAAGTTGTATTTGTGTTCTAATAGTGTTTTTCAATCTTGATTTGTCGGTGTGGTATATCCAAATATTGGTTAGCTTAATTTACCAGTAAAATTTAGTTTTTGTTTTGCATAATCTATCATTTTTTTCCCCCCAATAATGCTAAACTGTTTCTGGTTTGTGTAGATTCCTTTATTCCAGACTCACCCACAACTCAAGCAGTGTGTTCGACAGGCCATAGAGAGAGCAGTTCAAGAGCTTGTCCATCCTGTAGTTGACCGTTCCATAAAAATTGCCATGACAACTTGTGAGCAGATTGTTCGTAAGGACTTTGCCCTTGACTCAGAAGAATCTCGTATGCGTGTTGCTGCCCATCATATGATGCGCAATTTGACAGCTGGGATGGCAATGATTACTTGCCGAGAACCTCTTCTTATGAGCATTGCTACGAACCTAAAAAACAGCTTTGCTTCTGCTCTCAGGGTAAATAATTTTCTTCAGCCTTGGTTCAGTTATGCAGAGTGGTCACTTTGAATGTTTTATTGCCTTTATCTTTTGTTTATCATATGAAAGTGTTAAATGCTATCCTTTTGAAGCAGCCCAATATTCATAATTATTTTGGGGTCTGTACATGGCCTGAAAACCTGGGTAGTAAAATAGTGGTGTTTTTTGTGTTAAGTTTAAATTCACTACAGACAGAAGTTTCAAGGTAAGGTAGTAATACTAACTTATGGTGCCAGAGAGTTATGACATGTTACACGTTGGTTAGCATTTGTAAGAAAGAAGTTCACTGTACTCTGTAGAAGTGAAAATCACGACCCTATAAATTTTATGATTGCATTGCATGGAGATTTTATTTACATGTCTAATTTAAACCTGTAATTATTTCAATTCATTCATTTAATTTGTATTGATCAGATAATTGACGTTTTGTTAACTTTTGTAAGGCTCCAACTCCCCAACAACGAGAAATGATGGAGCAAGCAGCAGCACAAATAGCACAAGACAACTGTGAGCTTGCCTGTTGCTTTATTCAGAAAACTGCAGTGGAAAAAGCTGGACCAGAAATGGACAAAAGACTTGCAACTGTAAGAAACAATTCCGTTTGCTAGGTGATTCCACTCTTAAAGTATCATTTGAATTTCATTTTTTTTTCTTCTTTTAAACCAGGAGTTTGAGTTGCGCAAGCATGCTAGACAAGAAGGCCGCCGTTACTGTGACCCAGTTGTACTAACGTATCAAGCAGAACGCATGCCTGAGCAAATTAGACTTAAGGTACAGCAAGATTCAAATTTGTACTTTTATAGAAGCATTCTTGATCACCAAGGTTATTTAGTCCATCAGTATTCATTTAGTGTTTGCAGTGATTAAAGTTGCCATAATTTGAAATACTGTACTGATTTGCTGAAAGGTTTTAGGATTTAGTTATTATTCCCATTTATTTAATGTTTAGATTATCTGTCTTATCAAATTTTGTACCATGTCTTTTTAAACACATGCTGTATGTATATGCTACAAATAGACCTTAATTAGTCTTGTGTATGCTTCAGGAAACTTGTTAAATGTTCTTGTCTAAGAGAATCTCCTAACTTCTCCTTCCCCACCCCTCAAAAATAAGGTTGGAGGTGTTGATCCTAAACAGCTGGCTGTTTATGAAGAGTTTGCCCGAAATGTTCCTGGATTCCTTCCTAGTAATGATTTATCCCAACCAACTGGTTTTCTTGCTCAACCAATGAAGGTATGTTTTTTATACTACTATCGCAGTAGACCTTATGTTAATTAATGCAGATGCTTTGTATTTAATAAATACAACAGGAAATATCTTTCCTATTTTATATGAGGATTCATGCTCTAAAGACTGAAATATTTAGAAATCCCTGTTTTACAGCAACAAGCCTGGGCTACAGATGATGTTGCACAGATATATGACAAGTGTATTACTGAGCTGGAGCAGCATCTGCATGCCATTCCTCCTGCATTGGCTATGAACCCTCAAACACAAGCACTTAGAAGTCTGTTGGAAGCTGTAGTGCTGGCCAGAAATTCTAGGGATGCAATTGCTGCACTTGGACTGCTGCAGAAGGTAGTTTTAAGTAGTATTCCCAGTTTCTGGTCTGGTCATCAGTTTGGATTTTAGGATTTCCATTAATCTAATGTTCATCATTTAGGCAGTAGAAGGATTGTTGGATGCTACCAGTGGCGCTGATGCAGATCTGCTTCTCCGGTATCGGGAATGTCACCTACTTGTACTTAAAGCACTGCAGGATGGTCGTGCCTATGGGTCTCACTGGTGTAACAAACAGATTACTAGGTCAGTCTTGTTTTGTTTTTTTTAACCCATCTTAAACAATGCTGCATATCTTATTAAAATATGCATTCATGTAAATTTTTCATGGTCTAGTTTAACTTTTTAGTATTTAACTTGCACTATTATTAAGCCTTTATGGCATTTCATGCCATTTTAAGGTTACGCTGTAGTGCGAAATAAAATCTTGTTGACAAATCTGCCTCAGACTACGTAGTAGCTGTTGCATTTCTCTCCAAGGGACAGTTGCATATGTTTGTGCCAAGTTCACAAAGGTTCTTAATAGTGCAGTCTTCAGGGATTTTAAATCTTGTCACCAGTCTGCCAGTGGCTCATGTGCTTTGGTGATCTTTTTGTCAGTTTAAAAAGTATTTTATTCGTATTTGGTAATTTGACAATGACTTTTATGTTGCAGGTTGCAAACATTTTTATTCTAAGCCTTGTTTGTTTGCAATTGTAAATGGTTATGAAAATGTGTCTAGCTGGGTCCTGTTGATACAGCCCTTATGCCTTATCAAAAAAATGAATTTGTGTTCTCTGCAGAGTTTAAAAATGCCCACTAATTAATGATGCATGAAAAATATTTTGATGCATCTTGTTTTATGTTTAGGTGTCTGATTGAATGTCGTGATGAATACAAGTACAATGTTGAAGCTGTAGAACTGCTAATCAGAAATCATCTTGTTAACATGCAGCAGTACGATTTGCATTTGGCTCAGGTGAGATTAATCCTGTTTACTTCCATTTCTGGGTTTTATATTTTTTTTTTGTATGAAACTACTAATATAATACTTTTTCACTTTTTTGTCCTCATTAATTAAATACTTTGTGTTCATTTTTGTGTTGCTTTGAATATTAGAAAAAGTTCTACACATTTCATATTTAGTTTCTGTCCATATTGTTTGATGTATTATTAGTCTATGGAGAATGGCTTACATTACATGGCAGTGGCATTTGCCATGCAACTGGTGAAGCTGCTGCTTGTTGATGACAGAAGTGTTAGTCATATCACAGAAGCAGACCTCTTCCACACAATTGAGACTCTCATGAGAACAAGTGCACACTCGCGTGCAAATGCTCCTGAAGGGTAAGTGGAAAGAAATTTAAATCTTGGAAATTCTCTGAGTATAGCATTCATGACATCTTATCATTTTTAATGTTCTTAATTTTAGACTTCCACAACTAATGGAGGTAGTAAGGTCAAACTATGAAGCGATGATTGATCGTGCCCATGGAGGACCCAATTTCATGATGCACTCCGGGATCTCTCAAGCATCTGAATATGATGACCCGCCAGGATTAAGGGAGAAGGCAGAGTATCTCCTGAGAGAGTGGGTGAATCTGTACCATTCTGCGGCAGCTGGCAGGGATAGCACAAAGGCTTTCTCTGCTTTTGTAGGACAGGTATGTTTATTTGGTAACTTATATTCTACATACTCAATATGAATATTATAGGAAGTTGCAGGTGTTGGGAAGCACCTGCTTTAATCTTAATGTATCTAGCAGTATAAACTAACAGAAGACCAGCCTTTATGCTGGATATTAATGACATTGAAGAATTTGAAGAAACTGCCTACTCTGTTTTTTGTTTCACTTGTGTTGAAAGTTTTGTTTTTTTTTGTTTTGTTTTTTTTTGTAGATGCACCAGCAAGGAATTCTTAAAACAGATGATCTGATAACCCGATTTTTTCGCCTGTGTACAGAAATGTGTGTAGAAATCAGTTATCGTGCACAAGCAGAGCAGCAGCACAACCCTGCTGCAAGTGTTGCTATTATCCGTGCCAAATGTTACCACAACTTGGATGCCTTTGTCAGGCTTATTGCACTACTAGTCAAGCATTCTGGAGAAGCTACCAACACTGTGACAAAAATAAATCTACTTAACAAGGTATGCAAGTAGACCAGTTATGGTTTGATGTCATTTAAGGTTGAAAACTGCAGGGAATTAATTCCTTGAATTTAAGTAATTTTAAGCATTAGGTTTTCTCATAAAGATGGCCCTTGGGTTACAGATTTCACCTTGTAGCTTCTGGCCAGTCTAGAGTGAAACCTAGATGTCTCTTTAGATGATGTGATTTTTTGCTAATTTAGTGTTACATTATCAGCAGGTAATTGGATTAAATTTAAAATGAAATGCTCCTAAGTCACTGTCACGTTCTTCTAGGGCCATCATTCGTCCTTTTTCTGCCTTCTGCCATTTCCAAATTGTTCAGAGGTAGCTAGATTACTCATGACACCCAAAGTGAATTTTAGAAAGTACCCCCAAAAGTGCAGCTGCATTGTTTTAATCATTTTTCTCTGAATATTTTATGTCCTGTTATCATACCTTGTTTATTTTCCACTTTTTTTCTACAGTGATATTTAAACAGTTAAGTGGTCGATGGCACATTTTACATCTTGTCTATCAAATGTAATTTACTTATTATAAAATTTCTGTGGAAGAAACAGAACTGTATTGCAGCATTTTATTTAACTTGTTTATATAGTAAAACCAGAGTATCTCCACCACCATTTGACCTTTGTCCTAAGCCTTGTGCCATACCACAAGGATCAATAGCACAACTCTTACCATATACAAGTTACCTGTAATCCATATTACTAACCGAGAATGTTAAACCGGATGGACGCAGGGACATCCGGCCATGGGCCGTGGACGCAAAAGACGCAAAATGAGGCGCCGCGACCACAGAAAAAAGGAGTCAGCACAGAAAAAAGGAGTCAAACGCTGGCGACGCACACAGCGTCGCACGAAACCCATTGCACACGAAACTAGCACACAAAAAAAAGAAGCCGCTCGCACCCCACAAATCCCACACCCACCTACAAGCACCAGCACCCCCAACCCCCCCCCCAAAAGCAACGGACGGGACACACACAAAGAGGAGGAATCAACAAGTCCCTGGCACACACAAAAAAAAAAAGCCGCTCGCGCCCCACCAATCCCACCACCCCCTCCAAGCAACATTCCCCCCCCCCCCCCCCCCCCCCCCCCCAGACGCCGGCAAAGCACACAGCGCCGCACGAATCCCATTGCACACGAAACGGGACGCACACAAAGAGGAGGATTCAACAAGCTCCTAGCACACCAAAAAAAAGAAGCCGTGACCGCCACACAAAGCCCATTAGACACGAAACGGGACAGACTACGGACATGGCACACGAAACGTTCACAAAGACGACGATTCAGACCCACAAACACACTAACATCAATAAGAAGTGACACCCAAAGCCCCATTTCTGAAGGAACCGTCCGTATTAAACATGTGTCATCTCAACACCTTCAGACTATGCAGCATAGGTGGATCTCCTTACACTGAAGCACTATTAACCGTTCAACTGCGGAAAAGGCTCCATATTAACAGTGAGTGCGATCCTCCTTATTACTTATCCATATTTCTCACGCTGAAGAACAAACAAGTCATAAATACACGATCACATGTACAAAACGATACGGCTCGAGTGACGGGACCAAACACACGAACCCGCATGAAAAAACAAAATACACGGCGGCGCATACAACGCGCTTCTGAACCTCCGGAAGAAAAAATGTCTCGGCTCCAAAAACGCAAAGCTCAACTAACACATTAACAGAAACGAGCGCATATGGACAGACACACTGAACGTAGACGCATACAGCGTGCGTCTCAAAGTGCTGCATCGAAACAGGCACGGATTCAAAACGAAACACCTCCCGTCTCAGACATACAGAAACGGCAGCGAAGGGACAAAATAAATAAACGCAGACATCTACACCGCGCATCTGGAATGCCGAAAAACAAGCAGGCAAGGCTCCAAAAAGAGAGAGCTCAACTGACCGACATACAAAAACGAGCAAGGCTCAATACAAACAATGCACGCAGTAGACTACAACGGGCTTCTCACACAGCACAGGCAAATCGATTACAGCTCCAAAACAACACGTCCCAAATACTACACATACAACAACGCGCCTCTCAAACGGCACAAGCAAAAGATACACGTCACGGACATCAACGACAGACACCTGCTAAACACTTGCGCCAGTTAGCTGACAACGCGTTCAATAATGAGTCCACTATTCAGGAAAATTCATTGGGATTAATGAATGTCATTTGCAATCATTGTCATTCACTTAACTTCCCTGAAGAAACAACTGACAATACAAGTAATGAATTTACACGTTGTTGTCAAAAGGGTCAAATTAGACTGCCTCCTTTACATTCATATCCTGAATATCTACAGAACCTTCTAACTAACGATGTACCTGAAAGTGAAAACTTTATGAACTGCATTAGATCCTACAAATCGGTATCCACTATGAACATGAACAGTGGCACTGCACATGACATCCGTCTTGCAAAACTGTTAATTATTGATGAATGTACAATGGCATCCAGTCACTTACTCAACACCATTCATAAACTTCTACAAACGTTGATAAATAATAATATTCCCTTTGGAGGAAAGGTACTTTTATTAGGAGGAGATTTTAGACAGTGCTTAGCTATTGTTCCACATGCCATGCGCTCAGCTATTGTTCAGTGCACCTTAAAATACGCAGACAATTGACATTACTTTCAAAAGATAGTTAGTACAAAACATGCGAGATCCAGATCATAACAATTGGTTATTACATCTGGGAGATGGTACACTAACCAATACAGATAAACTTCACCCAGATATTAGTACAATTCCTCAAGCCTTTATCTGCGACGACTTAGTTAGAGATATTTGGAACAGCAATCTCATTAGACCAAATGCCCCTTTTAACACAACGCGCTATATTATGTCCAAACAATATTAATGTAGAAAACATAAATACCCAAGTCATTGCATTACTTCCTGGAGAGACACAACTCTTTCTAAGCTCTGGCAAGTTGACTCTGATCACGACGATGACCATCTTCATTGACCTTACAAGTTCTGACCTGAAATTACCTTTTACACTTAAAAGGCGTGTACAAAGAATTTTTCCAATAACCCTTTACACTATGCCACACACTTTATTGTTTGCTTTCTATTTGCATCATCTACACCTTAACACTATTCTATATCTCATTCATACATCACGCTCTTTGTCATTTCCCAACACCAGGGGTTGGCGAGCGAATCGAGCAGGGGGCGGAGCCCCCTAGTAAAGAATTTAACGTGAAAAACGGCAAAATCATGGTTTTAGATGGACTTAATGGATGCATCACCTTGTGATGGTGGTGACTTCAGGTGGTTGTTTTTAGAATAACGCTTTTTCCAGTTTCCTAATGGCTTTTCTTAATAAATTTGCTGCGGCAATGCCCAAGCAGATACATACTAGAGAAAAATTTAGCATTCTATTTTCCCCACACAGGTTCTTGGTATAGTTGTTGGAGTGCTAATTCAAGATCATGATGTACGTCAAACTGAATTTCAGCAACTTCCTTATCACAGAATTTTTATTATGCTGCTTTTGGAATTGAATGCACCAGAGCATGTTCTGGAAACCATTAACTTTCAAACGTTAACTGCTTTTTGGTGAGTTCAAGTTTTGCATCAAAATTTATTTATTTATTTTTTTTTATTTCAGTTGTTTGATCATGTGGTCAACATCAAAGAGATGTAGCATGATGTAAACCTATGTGCACCGATTTTGCGGTTCTCTATTTTTTGCACATTTCTCTACACTTGTAACACAAATTCTTACATTGCTGTAATTTTTTTTTTTTTTACTAGCAATACATTCCATATTCTGAGGCCAACAAAAGCTCCTGGTTTTGTTTATGCTTGGCTTGAACTGATTTCTCATCGAATATTCATTGCTAGGATGCTGGCTCATACACCGCAGCAGAAGGTAAGCAGAGCAGAATTTTAAAGAAGTTTTGCCTTCAAGTTTAGCAGTTTTCCAGTTTTAGAATATACATAACCTTTCATGCTTTTTACTGTTTCATAACTTTTCTTTCCAAGGGTTGGCCAATGTATGCTCAGCTGCTAATAGATCTTTTCAAATACTTGGCTCCGTTTCTGCGGAATGTTGAGCTGAACAAACCTATGCAAATTCTATATAAGGTAAGAGTATATAGTTACGGTCAAATAATTATGTACAATTTTAGATATCTGTGTTTGTAATTTCTGAAGTCACATTTAAATGAACTCTTGATAGAACACATGAGTATAATTTCAGCATGAGGTGATTTAATTGCACCAGTAGCTTGATATTTCTTTGGTATTTCCTAATACGCTTTTAAGTTAATAAGGTGTATCAAGTTGTAAGACTCATCTAAGATTGCCAGTTTAAATAGGTCTGTTCTTTCAACTTTGGCGGAAAAAAATGAAGGTTACCTGTTCATCAAAAGAATGAACAATTAATTTTCCTCTTGGTATTAAGATATCAAAAATGTAACCACCTAAATGCATGAAATACATACTCTAGTTGTTTGTAGTCACTACCATACTGTTATGCAAAAGTGCACTTTTGAAGATGCAAAGGTTAACGAAAGATGGATTTATTTAAATCCCCAATTAACTTCTGATTAATCATCCACAATACAACTGTTGGAAATTCAAAAGATTTGATGTGCATCTAAATTCATTTTATGGGATGGGCTTAAGTCTGACTTTTCAACTGCTTTCAAGATTTCTATATTTCATAGGTAGACATTTTTCTTTTGAGATTACAATTTGTATTGTGATGTGAGTTTTGAAATGGTGCCAATCCATGTTTTTAATATTATGAAGTTGTAAGTGTGACTTTTTATTTTGAGCTGTCATACAAAGCAGTGAAATATTGTTTGTGTCTCAGATTTATTCAGTCTTGGAACCACTTTATTATACAGGTTATTCCCTTCTAATAGTTCAGTATACTGAAACAATTTGTGTTTACTCACCTCTACATCATTATTTTAATAAAATGTACCCTCTCTAAAGTAACCTTCCATGGTTATGAGTTTTGAATAGACAAATAAATTAGACATTTTTCTGAGTGTATTCAAAATCTTTAGCACAATAGCATGTCGAAACAAAAAAAAGCAAATACAAGCAGTATACTGGCAGTAAACAAGTACCGAAAAACTCTGCTCTTTGTTCCTCTGCTCTTCTATGCTCTGTATTGGCACTATAGACTAGAGGGATTTAGATGTGAGAAGACACAGGTGAGTCAACTTTATTCTTGCAGTGCTGAGAGGGAAATTGTAGCGTTGATTAAGGTGTGAGAATTTTTTGAAAAATAGGTTGTATATAAATTGTTCTTATTTGCTCTGAGGATGTTGATGGAGAAGTTTAGAGAAGGCCAGAAGGAGTTCCATTGTGTCTGTGGACATGGAGAAAGCATATGACAGGGTGCCTCGAGAGGAGCTGTGGTATTGTATGAGGAAGTTGGGAATGGCAGAGAAGTACGTAAGAGTTGTACAGGATTTGTACGAGGGAAGTGTGACATTGGTGAGATCTGCGGTAGGAGTGATGGATGCATTCAAGGTGGAGGTGGGATTACATCAGGGATCGGTTCTGAGCCCTTTCTTATTTGCAATGGTGATGGACAGGTTGACAGACGAGATTAGACAGGAGTCCCCGTGGACTGTTTGCTGATGACATTGTGATCTGTAGCGATAGTAGGGAGCAGGTTGAGGAGACCCCGGAGAGGTGGAGATATGCTCTAGAGAGGAGAGGAATGAAGGTCAGTAGGAACAAGACAGAATATATATGTGTAAATGAGAGGGAGGTCAGTGGAATGGTGAGGGTGCAGGGATTAGAGTTGGATAGAGCTAAGGATAGAGCTGCCAGGGAAGAGGAAAAGAGGAAGGCATAAGGAAAGGTTTAAGAAGATGATCTGCTGTGGCAACACCTAATGGGAGCAGCCGAAAGAAGATGATGATGTTATAAGTTGTTGTTGTAAAATTTACCATGAATTGTATACTCGGCACGGCTTCACTTAAAAATCTCATACAGTCAGAAAAGAAGAGAACACACATGTTTCTGTTATGTCATTGTTTTTTAAACTGAGTTTTCTAGTGAATCATTACAGACATTATGGTGCATATACATAGTGGCTCTGAGTGGCTCAGCCCCCAGACCCCACCAGATACAGAGGAAAAACATGTCTCTCAAGCCTTCTGAAATTCCTACAGTAGTACAGACCATCCATTCATCCATTTTCCAACCCGCTGAATCCGAACACAGGGACACGGGGGTCTGCTGGAGCCAATCCCAGCCAACACAGGGCACAAGGCAGGAACCAATCCCAGGCAGGGTGCCAACCCACCGCAGGACACACACAAACACACCAAGCACACACAAGGGACAATTTAGAATCGCCAATCCACCTAACCTGCATGTCTTAATCCACGTAGCTTGGAAACATTCAAGCCTCAATGTAGCTCGTTGTTTTGTTTCTACAAGTAGTGGTAGGAGTCTGATACTGTGACCTATCAAAGGAGCCACTTCTCTGATAGAATCTCTTGTTCTTTTACCATTTGCTCCCCTCACCCTGATCCTGTCACTCAGCTCTCTAGTAAGATGCCCTGAGCCCACACATAGTGCTTTCCCCCAAGACTCCACACCTCCACAACCAAATATTACTACTACCTCAGATTCTGTTCAGTTATAGATTTTTTTTTTTTTTTTTTTATACACAATTCGTGATGTGATCAGAT